>NW_024745810.1:115000-147500 GCF_018991925.1 Homarus americanus
GTGTGTGTGTGTGTGTGTGTGTGTGTGTGTGTGTGTGTTGTGGGGAGGGGGGTTAGTATCTGTCTATTTGTCTGTCATTCTCTCTGTCTGGATGAGTGTGAGTGACAGGTATGCGTGACTGAGTGGCAGAGCGTGTCTGGGAACAGTCAAATCTCCTTTAAACAATCAACTGAGACCACTAACTGTTTCATGAGTTCCGCCTGTTAACAGTCACTCACAACCCCCAGTCACTCACTCATCACAGAGGAGGAGAGAGTGAAGAAAGAGGAGGAGGAGAAGTTGGAAGAGGAGGAGGGGGAAGAGGAGGAGGAGTCAAACTAGTACACGAAAACAAACCCGAAATTTGATGCTAAACTCACGAGTCTTATGATGATGATGATGATGATGATGATGATGGTGATGATGATGATGATGATGATGATGATGACAAAAGAATGATGGGGTAACAATTGCTGAGTGTCCGTACATGACATTTGAGTATTAATATGACAGTTTTTGTCATACAGAGAAGCCTTCGTATGCAATGGGGTACCATACATACATACATACATACATACTAGCATGATAAAGGGCAGTTACCAGGAAGGTTAATGATGTGTTCACAGAAGGGACGCCAAGACTGTTCTCTACTACCACTACTACTACACACCTTCGCCGCCATTTTATTACCTTAAAATGAAATATCCTAATACATAAGTAGCTATCCTAGCTGTGTTGAGTTAGTTGAGCCGCAGATCTATGTGGCATTCAGTGACTGTTGCCTCATAGTCAATATCTGCAACTATTGTCGGCTTTAGGGCCGATGCTCTCGTTCCCCTGAGGCAGAGCAAAGCCTACTGAAGGAGAGAGAAGGACAGTCGACATCTCATCCAGGCTGTAACGTAACTTCTGGGCTGCTGCTTCTGTTCGGATAGCACCTCTGCGAGTCTGGCGTAGAAGCATCTTGCACTTGGTGCCATTCCACCAGAGGTTATGATCACCAGAGGAGTGAAGCTGACTTGATCAAAGTTCTGAATTCTCTCCCCGTATTCCCTTATCTTGTCGTTCTTGTTCCTCCTGTGTGCAGCATCGAGAGCTAAGTTACGGTGACATGAGGCCATGGGATATAAAATCCTGATGTCGAAGAAGGCTCGCTGTCCCAGCGTCCAGAATCCTCGAGCACTGACGTCAACACGGGCTTCGTTGGATGTGTTTGAAGTCCAATGTTTGAAATTCTCACCGTATAATGGAAGGAGGGTCGGTTCTACCATGACATCACGGCAGATTTCCTTCAACATATTTGCTGTGAGGTCCCTTAATTCATCATGCCTCATGCATATGAAGCCCCCTTTCTTGCACACCATGGCGTGATCGGCGTCATAGGAAGAGCCACACACGCATTGGGAGGGCAAACCTTCTACTGGCCTACCGTACCTTAGAGCATTGGCATCTGTAAATTCTTGTTTATTGAGACTGAAACCATTTGCCCTTATCGGTAACGTAGTTAACCAGTTCGAGGCGCCCACCTCCTGCACTATAGTTACTATTTTTTCAATTCTCTGGTACTTGCAGCAGCAGTTGCTGCAACTTATCACTTTGGCAGTGCTGTCGTTCTGTCATAATGGACCGTCGAATCTTGTTTACTTCACTGGTATCCACCTCACCTGTTGCGTTCTGAGTTATTATGTGGTCAGTGAGGGCTTCTGTGAGCTTAACTGAGTTTTGATGTTCGGTGGCAGCAATCTCCTCTGGATTGGTCAATCTCATACCTCCCAACAAATACAAAACAACTACCACTACACCCACAACAAGAACAATTACCACCATCACCCATAATATTGCTTCTGTACGTAATATAACCTTTCCTGTATGCAATATAACCCCACCTGTACGTAATATAACCCCACCTGTACGTAATATAACCACACCTGTACGTGATATAACCCCACTTGTACGTAATATAACCTCACCTGTACGTAATATAACCACACCTGTACGTAATATAACCACACCTGTACGTAATATAACCCCACCTGTACGCAATATAACCACACCTGTACGTAATATAATGTACAAACAATATACCTCACAGCTCAATATGATATCGAAAGTATATTAACCAGAAATGAAAATCTACCACACACACACACACACACACACACACACACACACACACCATGATCCAAACCTTCAATTAATTGTGTCGAGAGAAAATTATTTCTGATAGTTTTCCAGAAACAATACCAAAAAACTAAAAGAGTAGAATTAGAAATTAATTACTATTTCCAAAATGTATTCAAGGTGTATGTGTGTGTGTGTGTGTGTGTGTTTCATAATATTGCGATACAACTCTTGTGAATTCATCATTTCAAAAGCATAATTATTTGAATAGTTTTGAAATGTTTAAAAAAAAAAGATCGAGGGAAAAAAATTACTATTGTTTCATTCGGAACCTGATGAGTATTTTCAGTTTGGAATCATAGAGGTTATAGAAGCAGTAAGTTCAACACGGCAGGATAACACGGTAGGATAACACGGTAGGATAACACGGTAGGATAACTTGCGGCAGGATAACACGGCAGGATAACGCAGAGATAACTTTTTGGTAGGATAACACGGCAAGATAACAAGGCAGGATAACACGGCAGGATAACACGGTAGGATAACATTGTGATAACACATTGAGATAACACGGTAGGATAACGTTGAGATAACACGGTAGGATAACACGGCGGGATAACACGGCAGGATAACCGGTAGGATTAACACGGTAGGATAACGGCGGGATAACTGGCAGGATAACGCGGTAGGATAAGCTTGCGGCAGGATAACACGGTAGGATAACACGGCAGGATAACACGGTGAGATAACACGGCAGGACAACCGAGCGAGGATAACACGGCGGATAACACGGCAGGACGCAAGACAATACGGCGGATAACACGGCAGGACGGCAGGATAACGCGTAGGATAACACGGCAGGTAACATGGTAGGACAACACGGTAGGATAACTCGGTAGGATAACGCGGAAGGATAACACGGTTGGATAACACGGAAGGGTAACACGTTATAGCATGGTAGAATAACACTGCAGGATAACATGGTATGATAATACTGTAGAATAACAAAGTAGAATAACACGGCAGACTTTATGTTAGGTGTGATGTTGGATTTACATTATTTCAGGGTTTTGAAAGAAATAAAGAAAGAAAGACAGAAAAACGAAAGAAAGAAAAAATATGTGCTAGAAACACCTAGGTAGGGACAACAACAACGTGAAATAAGCTCAGTGTAACACAAGACATTTCCACTATCTCTAATTTACACCTAAATCCCCCTCACGCATGTTAAGACCCAACTAACCCTCTGTGTCTCTATTACTCGTGGGGGAAAATTGGTCAGACAAACACAACTTTCCATCGACCTTTCTGAAGACTGTCAAATTCACTCACTGGGTAGAAAGACAACAACCGTTTGCTTTCTCGTCGTAAATTATGTTGCCTTCAAATCATACGGAGGTGGAGGGAGGGGTGAGAGGTGAGGGGGAGAGGGGGAGGGGGGGCCATGCATGAGGGGGCCGCAGTCATGCACGGAGGACGTCATCATGCCCTTCGATGTCATTGAGGTCATACATAATTATCCCATGACAGACGTTAGGTAGGAAGCCAGCAGGGCGAAGGAACACAGTCATGCACGGTGGTTGTAAAAATCTCCTTCGATGTCATTCATTTTAAGTCATGCAAAATTATCACATGACAGATGCAAGGAAGGGAGTTAGGGTGAAGGGGCGTAGTCATGCAGTGTGTGTGTGTGTGTGTGGAGGTCAGCATGTAAAGACTAGAGGTCGTCACTAGAGGTCATCACACTCACTGGTTTTTGGTCATAACTTGTATAGTGTAAACAGACGAGGCTCTCTCTCTCTCTCTCTCTCTCAGTGGGTCAATTTGCACAATGTAAACAAAAAGAACAATAATTGAGGAATGGTGTTAAGGGAAACGACTTGTAGGAGGGAGAGGGAGGAAGACGGAGGTGTGGGGGGAGAGGGGAAGGTGGGAGGACTTGGGTGTGTGGGGAAGAGGGGAAGGTGGGAGGGCGTGGGGGGTTAGTGGAAAGGAGATGAATGTGTGTGGGGGGGGAAGGGGGAATGGGTATGTGTGAGACGAAGGGAGTGCAGTTGATGTGTATATGTGGGAGGAGGGTGCATGGGAGGAAGGGACATAGTAGTGTGGGAGGAGGAGGAATAAAGTAGGGTGGGGATGGGAGGGGGTGCATGGTAGTGTGTGGGAGGAGGAAGATTATCACCTACAGCACCACAAACGTATAACAAACTGCTCCCTGCTATACACACACATGACTCCAGATGCTCCCTGCCACACACACACATGACTCCAGATGCTCCCTGCTACACACACACATGACTCCAGATGCTCCCTGCTACACACACATGACTCCAGATGCTCCCTGCTACACACACATGACTCCAGATGCTCCCTGCCACACACACATGACTCCAGATGCTCCCTGCTACACACACATGACTCCAGATGCTCCCTGCTACACACACACATGACTCCAGAGCGTGAGACAACAACTTAATACCACATACCAAACCTTCCTCACCTCTCAAACCCTCACATTAAGCTCAATGTTTATCCCTCAGTAAATGTAAACACAACGCCGAGAATCATGCAAGATGTGTGTTTTAAATTTCACCTGGACAAAGAAACACACATTCTGAGATACCTGAGACGATTACCTGACACATATTTACGTGACACAGATACAGGTGTAATTTAATGAGAGGTGACACGGATAAAACACGTATCTTAAAGTGACACGAATGTAGACACATGGTTTACCTGACACGTATTCCACCAGACACATAGAGAGAGAGAGAGAGAGAGAGAGAGAGAGAGAGAGAGAGAGAGAGAGAGAGAGAGAGAGAGAGAGAGAGAGAGAGAGAGAGAGAGAGAGAGAGAGAGAGAGAGAGAGAGAGAGATCCACACCTCAGACCTGGGCCGAGAATAACTTTACCTGACAGTCATTAAAACGACTAAGGCATCGCGTGTCTCAAAGTATCATCACAACAATGAACCAGTTGTAAAGGTGATCTAGCCAGCTGGTGCACCTGAGTCACGGTGATCTAGCCAGCTGGTGCACCTGAGTCACGGTGATCTAGCCAGCTGGTGCACCTGAGTCACGGTGATCTAGCCAGCTGGTGCACCTAAAGTAACTATAACTCAGTAAAGTAACGGACTGTTTACTAAATTACTTAACACATTCATAAATAACACTTTGATCGTTTACATTATGTTCATATATCTTAACACATAAATGAATTAAAAAATATTTGGTTCGTCTATAATCTTAACTACAGAGCTTGACAGTCTGACACGGAATGGCATGACATGACATAGCCTGACACAGCTTGAGACACAATCCGACACAATCTGACAGGGAGACAGGCGCCAACACTCACACAAGGGACGTCAGTCGAGGCACAGGTGAAGCTAGTCTTGCACACACACACACACACACACACATCGCGTTCCTCAATACCGTATCTTCGCCCGTCCATCACCATAACATATATCAGATATGTCAGTTTGGTCTGATTTATCGATACGCTTTACTGTCCTGAAGATAAATATTTTTTTATGTTGTATTGAATGTCGTTTTCTCTATAAGAAGCTTTGAGACTCGGGCTTCTCTCTTGCACCTGTGTGTGTGTGTGTGTGTGTGTGTGTGTGTGTGTGAGCCACAGTTCCCTTGCTGACAGTACCTGCCCACTACGTCAGCAGGTGATGGCTGGCAGCAGGTATTGAGCCACCTCACATTCTCGGCAGATGGGTGGCAGGTGGGTGGCAAGAGAATGGCAGGATAGTTATGGGACACTTCGGCGGCAGGCAGGTGGGTGGCAAACAGGAGGGTGATAGTAGACAACAGGGTAATGGCAGGCAAGAGGGTGATAGCAGGCAGACAGAAGAATACCGACAGACAGACTGACGATGGCAGCAGGCAGTGTTACCCTAAGAATCACGGAGGCGAAGCAGGTGATGGTCTCTTTTCAGGGAGGAGGGAGACGCCCCCTGCTGAGCCCCTAGATCTGAAGGGGACAGATCTCACCAGGACGGCTGAGTGGCTGAGCCCAACACTACCGAGGAAACCTACAAGAAATTTACCTTTTTTTTCCCCTCCCAAGAGATATTTTCTGTTTCATAGCCAGAGAGAACTATTGAGTCACCCTTGAGTTGTGTTGTGGTTGTGGAGGTTATATGGCCAAATTATAACAACATGTGGTTATACTGTATGTACCTGGGCTACTCTAGACTTGTGTTGTGGGTGTAGAGGTGTTGCTTATAATGTCAGGTTATAACAACACGTGGTTATAAGTGCCTGCAGGAGACAGACAGAGGAGGGCAGGAGAGTCTTGTGTGCTGGTAGACGTGACTCTTGCTAGTTAGTCAGTGATGTACAGAGTTATAATCTGTAGAAAATCTTGACCAATTATTTCTTATCTATATAACTGTCTACAGTATATCTGATTTTTCTTATCTATCAAGCTATGAGTTTATCTCTCTAAAACGGATACATACACACATACATACATACATACATACATACATACATACATACATACATACATACATACATACATACATACATACATACATACATAAACAGATTCCAGACAGACAGCCAGACATAAATCGGAGAGACAAAAAGAAAGAACGACAGAGACTGACAGACACACAGACAAAACCAACATCGCTCCTGCTCGCTTTGAAGATGGAAATCAATGAGAAAACCGCAGCCTAGTGTGTACGGAACACCTGGTGAAAAAAACGTAACGAAGACACTGAAAATTATCGCTCGTATTCGTTCACGCCTCATGGCAGGGGCGGGAAGAAACGAAAAAAGGAAACAAATCGAAAAAAAAGAAAACAAAAATGGAGAAAATAGTTAAAAAACAAATTCGTAAAAAAAGGTTTAGTCTATTTTTTTTCATATTGTCAATTGAATGAGAAAAATTGGAAAATATGAATGTGTGTTGGAAGGATTTGTTTTTGTTTTGATGGACGGGGAAATATTTATATACTGTATATAAAAAAATTAAGATATAACACAATGGTAGGTTATTGTGTGTGTGTATTAACAGCCTTAGAATATATACGGTTTACTTATTACTAACATACATACACATATATACACATAAAAACAAAAATACACGCACACATACACATATATATCTACACATATAATAATGGATGCCCCTCATGTAACGAGGATGGCCGACCCAAGGGCCACCTAGGCGTGTAAAAGCTGTCGCCAACACAACAACCACACCCTGAGTTAACGAGCTGCATGACCCAGTATCAAGGAATAGTCCTAGAAGACCGGACAACTCGCCAGCTGCACTGACTAACCATGACCCCGGAACACGATCCGCAAATCAATTAACATCCAGGTCCCCAATTACTGCTGGGTAGACAAAGGCAAATGGCGTGATGAAACTTGCACATAGTTTCACCCTGCCCGGGGATCGAACTCGGTTCCACTCGCTTGTGAGGCGAGCATGCTAACCATTACACAACAGGTTGCACACGCACACAGACGCCCAACACAGCCCAGAATATATTACACGTTACATAACACCCCCATCCCCTCTCTCTCTACCCCCACCCCCTCCCTCTACCTATATCCCCCACCCTCTCTACCCCCACCCCCTCCCTCTACCTATATCCCCCACCCTCTCTACCCCTCCCCATGTTTACACTTTCAGCCACCTGTTTATCTCTTTGGAAATAAAACACAACAGGAACTTAAACCTCTTAAGAAATTGAACACCGTGAATCAGAGGCGCGTTCGTGGTGGGTGGCGTGGTGGGTGGCTTGGAGGGTGGCGTGGTGGGTGGCGTAGTGGGTGGCGTGAAAGGTGACTTGGTGGGTGGTGTGGAGGATGGTGTGGAGGGTAGGGTAGTCGGTGGCGTAGGCGTGGAAGATGGTGGCGTGGTGGGGTACGTGGTGGGTGTCGTGAGTCAGGCGTGTCGTATCTGTTGTAAATCTAAAGTTTGTTATTGGAGCCGCAAAATGGAACCAGGCCACTGTGTGTGTGTGTGTGTGTGTGTAATAATAATAATAATAATAATAATAATAATAATAATAATAATAATAATAATAATAATAATAATAATAATAATAATAATAATAATAATAATAATAATAATAAACGGTTTATTGAAAAAGTTCTGCAGCCCGAAGGCTGAAAATATACATTGGACATACATGACTTATTACATACATTGATGGTTTAACAAAAGCCTTCATTAGAGAAAGGTGAAGGAACTGAGGTGTTGAACAGCAGACACATAAGAACATAAGAACATAAGAATGGAGGAAACTGCAGCGGGCCTATTGGCCCATACTGGGCAGTCCCGTTTACACCCAACCCCTATTGCTCATATGAGCATCCAACCTATGTTTGAAGCAATTCAGTGTATTCGAGTTAATGATGATATTTGGTAACTTGTTCCACTCATCCACTACGCTGTTTCCAAACCAGTGTTTACCTATTTCACGCCTAAATCTAAATTTGTCTAATTTAAAACCATTGTTACGAGTTCGCTCCTGGTTGGATAATTTGAGTACCTTTGTAATGTCCCCTTTGTTTAGCCCTGCCTTCCACTTATACACCTCTATCAGTCGCCCCTCGCTCTACGTCTCTCAAGGGAGTGCAAATTAAGATGCTTTAACCTGTCTCTATACTCAAGGTTCCTAATGCCCGGGATTAGTCTTGTCATTCTCCTCTGAATTCTTTCCAATGATTCTATATCCATTCTGTAATACGGTGACCAGAACTGAACTGCGTAATCCAGGTGTGGTCTCACAAGAGCAAGATACAGTTTTAGGATGACCTCGCTAGTCTTGTAACTAACACTCCTTTGTATGAACCCAAGTACTTTATTAGCCTTGTTACGAGCAAAAAACACATTGTTTACTTGGCTTAAGGTTCCTACTTATCATTACTCCTAAATCTCTCGCAGTCGGATTTCTCTATGGCATCGTTGTTCATCTGGTATCTGGTTTCCCTGTTTACATCTCCTATACTGAGTACTTTACATTTGTCGACGTTGAATTTCATCTGCCATTTTTCAGACCATTCGAAAAATTTGTTCAGATCTTCCTGTAGTTTTGCCGAGTCCTCACAGATGGTGTTATGAGGAACTCCGCATGATGCTGTAGCAACTCATTCACTACGTGGTGTCGTAGCATCATGGGGACACCACGTGGTCTGTTGCCACAGGACCTGAGTGAGGTGTGGTCCCAGGCCTCCCCATCGTGGAGTCTCAGGGGAATTATCACTGGGTACCTGGGACCTCACTGTGTGAAGATTAGCTTAGGTAAGACTCAACTGTGACTGTCAAGTTGTTTTTCACTGACTTAAGCACTGTTCACCACTATTCAACACTGGTTCCATTCCTTTCCTAAATCAAATAGTAACTTCTGGCGAGAACTTGTTGATATTCCGGTGGGGAGGAGGGTTCAGGGGAAGAAGTTGGTATGGGCCAACATAATAGTTGACGTGACTGCTGCTCGAGCAGCGCCAGGTGCGTCTTGACCTGTCTTGACCCGTCGGTGGTCAAGTATGAAGTGTGTGTGTGTGTGTGTTTGTGTGTGACAGACAGACAGACAAGGAGAAAGCGACAGAGACAGATAAATGGCCAACCTTTAGAGAAATGACTCTTTAATATCACACTCAATATTTCAGTTGTGTAATAATAATAATAATAATAATAATAATAATAATAATAATAATAATAATAATAATAATAATAATATTAATTAACGGTTTATTGAAAAAGTTCTGCAGCCCGAAGGCTGAAAATATACATTGGACAAAATTAACTGTTACATACAAAGACATGGGGTGGGCGATTGAACATACAAATTATTAGAGTTCACAGTTGATGGCCCGGACCTGGGATGGTCATGGAGACACCAGGTGGCGAGGTGTTCACGTGGTGTTCACTCGTCCTCGGGTGTTGATATGAGGGACCTCACGTGGTCATGGAGACATCGGGTGGTGTGGTGTTCACGCGGTGTAGTAACTTATTCTCGGGTGTTGATATGAGGGACCTCACGTTGTCATAGAGACACCGGGTGGTGTGGTGTTCACGCGGTGTAGTACTCATCCTCGGGTGTTGATATGAAGGACCTCACGTGGTCATGGGGACACTGTGTGGTGTGGGGTGGTGTCACAGTACCTCACTCTGCTGGATGGTGTTGTGTTATCTCGTAGTCAGGTGCATAGCCGGCCGGCCCTCTGTTGTTCCCATGGTGGACAGATTAGCACCTTCTGGTCAGAAGACGGCGGTCAGTTCCCACGGGTGCTTATCTCACTGGTGGGTCACGGCTCCCACTGGTACTGTCTAGTGCTGAATTCACTGGCTTAAACACTGTTCATCACTGTTCAACACTGATCCCACTTCTTTCCAAAACGAGGATGGGTCTGGTGGAGGGATTTGGGGAATGGGCCGACATTGGCCAAGGGGGACCGCTGCGCAGCAGGAGCAGCGCCTGAATAGGTCTTGACCCTACGGTGGTCAAGGATGTGTGTGTGTGTGTGTGTGTGCTGCTCCCTTGATCACGCCAGGTGTATTTACAATTAACGTCTCAAAAGAAGTGAAGCAATATTGCCTCAACCTTTCCACAATGTTGCCAAACGAGACTTAAACAAATACTATAGGTTTAAACACCATTATCAACCCCCCCTTTACCCCCCCCCTCCCCCTTTATACCTACCTGTGCTCACCCAGGTAAATAAATAATTAGTAAAATAGTTAGGTGTTTTCAGGTGTAAAAATTGTACCTGGGAATATAAATTTTGTTTGTGTGTTAATTCCTGGTGTTTTTTTTTGTATTTTAAATTGTGTTTACTTTTTCTTACTGATTAAAATTGTGTTTGGTAATACCATGTGTGTGTGTGTGTGTGTGTGTGTGTGTGTGTGTGTGTGTGTGTGTGTGTGTGTGTGTGTGTGCTTTAAATTGGGTGATATTTTATATGTAATTAGTTAGCTGTGTTTTTTTAAGAGTGTAAATGAAAAAAGAAAGAGAGAGAGAGAGTGAAGCACAATAACAATATAGTCTCCTGCTTTACACCTGGTAATTAATACAGGTAGGTGTGAACACTAACTTCTAATTAGCTCGACACACAATTACCTGTCCACTTCCTCTTTCCCTCCCTCTCATTCTGCCCCCCTTCGTGTTTCCCTCACTCCCCTTTCTCCCATCCCCTTGTTCTCCTTCCCCTCCTCCTTCCTTCTCTCCCCCTCCCCCCTTCCTTCCTCTCCTCCCTTCCTCCTCTCTAACTCAACTCCTGCACTTCCTACTCTCCTTCTTTTCCTCTAGTTAGCTCCTCCCTCCTCCCTCCTCCCTCTCTCTTTCCACATTCTTTCTCTCGTTCCTTCTCCTCTATCCCCTCCTCTTCCCCCCCTCCCTAACAAAAACAACACACTGCCATTACAAAGATAATCACTAGCCGCGATAAACACAATTGTAACTGCTTACGAATACCACCTCACCTACCCCCACCTGTACTACCTAACCTAACCTGACCTAACCTCAAAGAATTCCCGAACTCTCCCTTCCTCCCCTCCCCTTACCCTTCCCCTCCTCCTCCTCCTCCCCCCTTCCTTCATCCTTCCTTCCTTCCCTCCATCGCCGCTGCCTCACAATACCCTCCACTAGGGTAGGGTCCGACGATCGATCCTCTGCGTGCAATGAGATCAGGTGAGCAGGCAGGTGAGCAGGCAGGTGAGCAGGTGGGTGAGCAGGTGGGTGAGCAGGCAAGTGAGTGACACGTCCTTACCTTCCCTCCCTTACCTGTCCCCAGACCCCAGCCCTGGAGTCCTCCATACTGAACCCCAACTCCAGCCTCGGACATCTCAACACTGAACCCCAGCCCCGGACCATTCCACCCTTGGCCCCGGATCCCTCCAAACTGAACCCCAGCCCTCAACCTCTCTATACTGATCCCCGACTCCGAACCTCTCCAGCACCGGCCCTGAAGTTGACAAACATGAAAATATGAATGCCGAGAAAGAATGACTTTGAAGGAAAACAAGAATAATGTGAAATAAGAGGATTACCTTCATTGTTGTACTGCAGGTAATTAGGAATCATATACCTGGCTTATTGTGTCGTGTATACCAGAGATGAAAAAATAAAAAACAAACAATAGTATTTTATAAAGTTTACCGTAAATATGAAACAAAAAAAAACAATAGGGGTTACTTGACAAGGTTATTGTATTACGTTGTGGAGAGTAAAATAATAACATTAAATTTGACGTAAATATAAGCAAGAAAAAACAATAGGCCTATGTTATTTGTCTTAATACGGGTAATTAGAAGTTACCAGTCCTACTTACCCTCTTATTTATCTTAGAGTTAAAAATTAGAAGTTCATAAAAGTTGATGTAAATATGAACAATAGGCCTAAAGGCTTACGTAAATATGACGTGTACATAACAATAGGCCTATCTAGAATGTTCTGGTTCAGGTAATTATGACTCACCTGTTTATTATGTTATGTTAAGATATGTCATGCTAAGTTATGTTGTGTTGTGTTGTGTTATGTTTTGTAGAACTAAAAAATAACACGATAGAACAATAGACTTATGTTCAATGTTCTTCTTCAGGGAATTTATATCACTGTGCCTCATATATGGTTAATATACGTAAGGTCGAGTCTCAGTGCAATCTTTCCGCCATCTTGGACATAAAACACAATCTCCTATCAGAGAGAAAATGAACATATGAACATTGGACACTCCGGGATGAGAACATATGAACATTGGACACTCCTGGATGAGAACATATGAACATTGGACACTCAGGATGAGAACATATGAACATTGGACACTCCTGGATGAGAACTCAAAAACACTGGCCAGCTTCCAAGGTCGCAGGGGAAGTGAACAAGTGGGGGCGCCCCGGTCGATGGTGGTGAGCCGACCTGACTAACTCAACCTGAACTGACTGACTCAGCCTAACCTGACTGGCTCAACTTGCTGAGATTGGCTCAACTTACCCTGACTGACTTAACATACCCTGACTCAACCCACCCTAACTGACTTAACGCTGCTGACTCAATCAGCCCTGACAGTACCCTTAAAGAGTGCTAATGTAGTATGTATATAACCTAACCTAACCTAACTTAACCTACCTAACCTAACCTAACCCTAACCTAACCTAACCTAACCTAACACCTCCCTAGTTAAAGTACTATGGTGTCTAATCATCAGGTAAAACAAGCTGGGTTGGTATCATCAGGTCAACCCCAAGAAAGAAAACACTAATAATACACACACACACACACACACACACACACACACACGCACAAACACACACACACACACATACCTGGAATTGCTCACATGATATTAAAATGAAAATCTGTAAGATAATAACTGTTATCACGACGTCATTACTCATTATATTTACTTCTCGCAGATTATAACACCGATATCTGACGGCACCATGTTATAATACCTATTTTATAATTTATTTTTATTAATTTATTATTTGGGGCGATTTTTTTTAATGACGTCGCTGGATCGATGCGCTGATTGGTCGTGCCAGTTGTCATGGAGGTAATCTGGGCCGTGGTGACGGTGGAGCCAGTGGCGAATTATCAGAAAATACACACTATATAATTTATCTGCTTATGACCAGGGTGGTATGGGGGAGGGGGAGGGGGGGAGGAGGTAGGGTGGTGGGGTAGGGGTCGAGGGGGTGTGAGGGGGTGGTGGGAAGGGGAGATCGGAGGTAGATATATAATTTCTCTGCTTATGACCTGGGTGGGAGGAGGGGGTATGGGAGGGAGGGATGGAGAAGAGGGAGACTAGTATTAGGGGGTAGTAGGGAGGAGGGGATAAAGGTGAGTGAGGGGGAAGGGGGAGGGAGTGGTGGGGGTCCGGGGTGAGGGAGGGGAAAGTGAGGGGAAGAAAGGAGGAGGGGTGTTGAAGGGAGATAAGGGAAGGAAGGGAGGATCTAGGGGTGGATAAAGGGGGAAGGGAGGATTCTAGGGACGGATAAAGGGGGAAGGGAGGATCTAGGGTGGATAAAGGGGAAGGAGGATCTAGGGGTGGATAAAGGGGAAGGGAGGACTAGGGTGGATAAAGGGGGAAGGGAGGATCAGGAGGATAAAGGGGGGAAGGAGACCAGTGGATAAAGGGAGGATCAGGGGTGGATGGGGGGAGGGAGGATCTAGGTGGATAAAGGGGGGAAGGGAGGATCTAGGGGTGGATAAAGGGGAAGGAGGATCTAGGGTGGATAAAGGGGGGAAGGAGGATCTAGGGGTGGATAAGGGGGAAGGAGGATCTAGGGGTGGATAAGAGAGGAGGAACCACGTATTATAATTTTTACTGTATTAAAATCTATTCTCACGACCCAGTTCTAATAGACAGGTAAATTAATTAACTCTTAGGAACAAGAAGGGACAGGTGATATATAGCAGGTAAAATACTGATGATGTTGAGTCACACACACACACACACACACACACACGCAGCACACACACACACACACACACACACACACACACCCACCCACCCCACACACCCACACACACACACACACACACACACACACACACACACACACACACACACACACCCCCACCCCCACACACACACACACACACCCCACACACACACCCACACACACACACACACACACACACACACACACACCCCACACACACACACACAGTACTCAAAAGACCATATATATAATACTGAAATAATGACTTGGATCCATCATCAGGTCGCGTTCACATTAGGGTGATGGGGAGATAATGGGGAGTGATGGGAGGTGATGGGGAGATGGGTGATAGAGGACGTAACATGTAAAGTATGGGGAGGAAGTGATAGGGTGATGGGGAGTAATGAGGGAGATAAGGGGTGATGGGGAGGATGGGGAGAGAAGTGATAGGGAGAGAAGTGATAGGTGATGGGGAGTAATGGGAATGAGGGAGTGATGGGGAGTAATGGGGAGGATGGGCAGAACATAAAGAGGATTGTCCAAATTTGTGGAATTAGGTAGAGTTATCCTTTTATAGAGAGATAATGAGACATATTACAGATAATGAGATATGTTTTGGAGAGACAGAGAGATAGAGAAAGAGATAATAATGTCTAACACGATTATTGAGAGAGAAAGAGAGAGGGAGAGAGAGAGGGGAGGGAGGGAGGGAGGGAGGAGAGAGAGAGGGAGAGAGGAGAGAGGAGAGAGAGAGAGAGAGAGAGAGAGAGTTGATGACCTCATATTTTTTTACCACCTAAAAATAGCCACCAACTAGTAAGAATGATCGCCATATCACGGTATACGACCATTAACCTGAATAAACACATACACAACACACACACAACACACACACACACACACACACACACACACACACACACACACACACACGCACAGGATGTTGTCAAATCCTCCAGCTTCTCTCTCCACCTCCGCCGACTCAAGTCCCTGAGTTCCTGCACCCGAGCTCCCAGTGTTTACACAACATTCATTCCCAAGCTCACCTATGCCTCCCTACCTGGTCTTCTCCCTAAATGCACACAACGTAAACACCTAGAAAAGTAAAAGAGGGAATGAAAGAGATTATTCGCTCCCTTCCTACTCCACATATCAAGAAGCGCTCAACACACTGACCCTTTCGACTCACTGACCATCACCACAACCTCATCTGCAAATTTGGTAAGAAGCTTCTATACCATCCTCGACACCGGCTCCTACTACCACCTGAGATCCCTTAGCCCGAGAATTGCTGTTCGACACCAAACGCATCCAGCCCATACGTACGAATCATCGCTATAAGAACAGCCCAGTCCCAACCATTGTAAAATTATCAATAACTTGTAATAAACCAGTGTATTCACCCCAGTAAACACTACCCTTGCACTGTCACTATGTTGAAATGCCCTAGTTTGAACTTTCTCATCTAGTTATTATATATCTTATTTGTATCACTTATGTTACTTGTATATTATTTGTAATTCGAAACCCATTCCCCAAATATGTAACTGTATATTTTCAGCCTTCTGGCTGCCAAGCTCTTTCAATAAACCGTTAATTTTATTATTATTATTATTATTACATACTCTCTCTAACGCATTTATTCACTCCTAAAACATAACAAAATTACACTGACACAGAGATCAAGACAGACAGACAGACAGACAGACCCAGGTATTCAATCGCTCAAGTACCATCCACATATCTAGGGTTGGCGACACGATGACCCCCCCACCCAAAATATTTTGGACCATCTCTCCCCAAATTCCTCCAAACATTGTATCTCTGAGGACCACCAACAATAATTTCTGACCGTAATCTAATAATAATAATTAATAATAATAATTAACGGTTTATTGAAAGAGCTTGGCAGCCAGAAGGCTGAAAATATACAGTTACATATTTGTGGAATGGGTTTCGAATTACAAATAATATACAAGTAACATAAGTGATACAAATAAGATATATAATAACTAGATGGGGAAAAGCTCAAACTACAGGGCATTTCAACATAGTGACAGTGCAAGAAGTATTATTTACTGGGAGTGAATACACTGGTCTATTACAAGTTATTGATAATTTTTACAATGGTTGGGACTGGGCTGTTCTTATAGCGATCAGTTCGTGCACGTATGGGCTGGATGCGGTTGTGGTGTCGAACAGCAATTCTCGGGCTCGGGATCTTAGGTGGTAGTCGGAGCCGGTGTCGAGAATGGTGTAGAAGCTTCTTACCAAATTTGCAGATGAGGTCGTGGTGATGGTCAGTGAGAGTCGAAAGGGTCAGTGTGTTGAGCGCTTCTTGATATGTGGAGTAGGAAGGGGAGAGAATAATCTTGCATGCCCTCTTTCGCACTTTTTCTAGGTGTTTACGTTGTGTGGCATTTAGGGAGGAAGACCAGGTGGGGGAGGCATAGGTGTGCTTGGGAAGTATGAATGTTGTGTAAACACTGAGGAGCTCGGGTGCAGGAACTCCGAGGGGCTTGAGTCGGCGGAGGAGGTGGAGACGGAAACTGGAGGATTTGACAACTTCACTGACGTGTGG
The DNA here is from genome assembly GCF_018991925.1 of Homarus americanus. Classification (NCBI taxonomy): domain Eukaryota; kingdom Metazoa; phylum Arthropoda; class Malacostraca; order Decapoda; family Nephropidae; genus Homarus; species Homarus americanus. Next base: position 132,107 of record NW_024745810.1, read on the forward strand.
TTTCCAATTTAGTTTGTTGTCTATGGTGACGCCGAGGAGCTTCGTGGAATCTACAACCTGGAGTGTGTTTGGACCTAAAGTAATGGAAGGGGGTGGGACAATGTCGGAGGAGAGGTTGATGTGCATAACCATGGTCTTGGTATGGTTGATGGTGACATGGTTGCTGGTGGCCCAGTTTTGGAGACTGTTCAATAAATCCTGAAGGGCGGTATAGTTGGGAGCAGAATTGTTGATGCTGATCCCAATGGTGGAGTCGTCGACATATTTCCAGCGAGCAGGGGTTTCTCTTAGGGGCATCATTGATGAGCATAAGGAAGCAGAGTGGTCCCATCTTGGTGCCTTGGGGGACGCCACAGGTGAGTGACTGAAAGGTGGAGACAGCCCATCGGAAGCGTACAGCTTGGCGTCGGTCACTGAGGAAGTCTGTAAGCCATGGTATAAGACTTCTCCGAAGCCCGAGGTCAATAGCTTTGTTGATGATTATATTGTGGTCGACTAGGTCGAATGCTTCAGTGAAATCAATGAAGGCGACAGCTACAGACGTTTTTCGTTTCTCGAGATGGCGGTATATGTAATCGAGAAAGCTGACAAGACAGTGAGTGGTGGAAGAAGTTTTCATGTTGCCAAATTGCTGAGGGTCTACGACTCCTGCAATATCAGCATAAGCCCAGTCGAACACAAAACTTTCACAGATTAGGCTGGGTATTGGGGTGATTGCAATAGCTCGTAGCTGATTTAAGGATTATGGGCTGGTTGACTTGGGCACTGGCGATACATAAGAGGTCTTCCAGTCAGCTGGGCATCTGGCTTGACTGAGAGAAGCATTGATGATGGAGCATAGGGGTTTAGCAAGCTCCGGGGAGAACTCCTTGAAGAGTTTCATTGGTAAGTCAATGGGGGTGGTAAAGCGTTTTAATTTTAGTTTGTCCAGGCGTTTTGCTACTTCAAATTCTTCTACTAAGTCAGTGGGAAGGGGGGCTGGTAGGTAAGCAGGGAGAGTGGTTGTGTCAAGCCGGGGGAGCGTCTGGCATATAGTAGCGAAATGGTTATTTGTTTGCTCAGCTGCGTCAACATTAGTGAGATGGCTAAGGAAGGGGAGGGGGTGTGTCTTATTGTTTAGTCCACAGAGTTCTTTAAGCTTACCATACCATTGACTGATATTGGTCTGCTTCAGGTGTTGTAATTTGGTTGAGTAGTGGGACTTCTTTGCAGTGCGTATTTCGCGGATGACTCGGTTGCGAAGGGACCTGTAGCGGATGTGGTCATTGAGATGAAAGGCTCTGTCTCTCTGTTGCATAAGTCTTTTGATCCGAGGTGTGATCCAGGGCAAGTCAGCTGGGTGAGATCTGACGGACTTCTCGGGGAAGAAGTGGTGGTGAGCTTCCGTGGTGGTGTTGGTATAATCTCTGTCTGTGTGTGTGTATGTGTGTGTGTGTGTGTGTGTGTGTGTGTGTGTATGTGTGTGTGTGTGTGTGTGTGTGTGTGTGTGTGTGTGTGTGTGTGTGTGTGTGTGGGTGTGTGTGTCTTCCTCGAATTATCTCTATATTAAGTTTGACCCATTGACCACTTCACCTTAACCCATTAATATCTCTACCATTATCCACAGAACCCAATATCCAACAATCCACTTTTTAACTTATTAATATCTCTACCATTATCCACCCAAATATCCTCTATCACCCCGTTAATATCACTACCATTATCCACCCAAATATCCACAATCACCTCGTTAATATCACTACCGTTATCCACACAAATATCCACAATCACCCCATTAATATCACTACCATTATCCACACAAATATCCACAATCACCCCATTAATATCACTACCATTATCCACTCAGTATCCACCAATCCACTTTTCACAACGCAAGTAGAAAACTACAGAGCCACTGAAAGGCCCACAAAGATACGATATTTTGGCAGCGAATTTACGAGTGAGTTTCAGCAGTATCAGCTTGACAGATCAGGTAAAAAACTAAATCACTTTCACTCAGGTAATGTTCAGTAAAAAATATAATCTGACAGGTTAAAGTTATGCATGTTGTATGTTTTGGTGAGGTGAGAATGTATGTTGAGAATAATGTTGAGTTTTGGGTGGTGTTTGGTTGATGGTGGGGGTGGTTGTGGTGGTAGTGTGGTGGGGTGGGTGGTGGTAGTTAGTTTGATGGTGGGGATGGTTGTGGTGGTAGTGTGGTGGTGGGTAGGTGGTGGTAGTTAGTTTGATGGTGGGGATGGTTGTGGTGGTAGTGTGGTGGGGTGGGTGGTGGTAGTTAGTTTGATGGTGGGGATGGTTGTGGTGGTAGTGTGGTGGGTAGGTGGTGGTAGTTAGTTTGATGGTGGGGATGGTTGTGGTTGGTAGTGTGGTAGGTGGTTAGGTGGTGGGTGGTAGTTAGGTAGGAGGGTGGTACTTAGGTGGGTGGTAGTTGTGGTTAGTTGGATGGGTTGTAGTTGTGGTAGCAGGTGGTTGTAGTTAGCTAGGTAGTGTGTCACCATCTCCCGTCAAAACATCCATAGACAAATATAAAGGAAATTGTCAATACCTTAATAATAATAATAATAATAATAATAATAATAATAATAATAATAATAATAGTAATAATAATAATAATAAAATCCTCTAGTAGGTGAGATAAAACTATTAATTTCTATTATCCTATTATTATTATTATCTTTTTTTTTTGAGGAATAAACGGTGCGGGAAAGTTGAAACAAATGACTATCTTTTCTAATCACTGTAGTGTCTCCTTCCTGCCGTGGATGGATGGATGGATGGATGGATGGATACAGATAGGATGGATGGATGGTTGGATACAGATGGGGTGGATGGATGGATGGATGGATATAGATGGGATGGATGGATGGATGGATGGATGGATGGATACAGATAGGATGGATGGATGGTTGGATGGATGGATGGTTGGATACAGATAGGATGGATGGATGGATGGTTGGATGGATGGATGGATGGATGGATGGATATAGATGGGATGGATGGATGGACTTTAACCCCCCTCATCAAAATTAGCCTCACTGAAATTACCCACAATTATATTTACCTGTAATCAAAGTTACCTTGATCAATATTTCCCTCATTAAAATTACCTGCAATTAAATTACCTTTATAATAATCACCTGTTTACCTTAGTTCATCTCCACACGCTATAGCTTTCATTACATTATTACTTAAGCTTTCTCTTGACACAATGTCTTACTTAATGATTAACTGAACTTTATAACGCAATAAAACTCAGTTAAAATATCTAGTTTATCTATTTTATTTTTATTTAATATATAAAGTTTATTTTAATTATCAGTTACTTCATTTGTCTGAGTTAATAATAATAATAATAATAATAATAATAATAATAATAATAATAATAATAATAATAATAATAATAATAATAATAAAGACTTGGTTCTGTGGGAGAAAGGTGGTGGTAGTGGAGGTAGGTGCTGAGGGCATGAGTGGTGGTAGCAGTGGTGGTAAAATGGTGGTAGTAGCGGTGGTAGAATGGTGGTAATAATGGTGGTAGGTTCTGGGGACACAATGGTGATAGTAGTAATAGTAGTGGTGGTGGTAGAAATGGTGGAAGTAGCTAGGGGTAGGGTAGTAGGTGCTGCGGATTGGATAGTGGTAGTAGTGGTGGTAGAAATGGTGGTAGTAATTGTCGTAGAAATGGTGGTAGTAGTGGTGGTAGAAAGGGCGGCAGTAGTGGTGGTAGTAATGGTGGTAGGTGTTGGGGATAGAATACTGGTAGTAGTGGTGGTAGTAATGGTGGTAGTAGTGGTGGTAGTAATGGTGGTAGGTGTTGGGGATAGAATAGTGGTAGTAGTGGTGGTAGTAATGGTGGTAGTAGTGGTGGTAGTAATAGTGGTAGTAGTGGTGGTAGTAATAGTGGTAGTAAAGGTGGTAGTAATGGTGGTAGTAGTGGTGGTGGTGGTGGTGGGGCCAGGTTGTGTGCAGGTATACGTAATTAACTGTTTCGCTGTGAGGGGCCGATAATTTTTTTTGTGTGTATTTCATTTAAAATTACTAATTCAGAAACAGGGCAGGAATAATTACTAGTACAGGTGCAGGTACAGGTACAGGTACAGATGGAGGTACAGGTATAAATACAAGCACAGGTAATAAACAAACAGGTAAAGATACAGGTATAGGTAGTCAGATATCATAGTTAAGATCTCACCTTTAAAATATATATATATATCATTAACACCCACAGATATTCCCACAGACACCCACAACATTCCCACAGACACCCAAAACACTCCCCACAACCCACCCACAACATTCCCACAGACACCCACAACACTCCCCACAACCCACCCACAGGAACAAAATATACTCTCCTACATACACCGATAGACACCCACACACCCACACAAACACCCACACACCCACACAAACACCCACACACTCACCCAAACACTCACACACCCACAAACACCACACCCACACAAACACCCACACACCCACACAAACACCCACACAAACACTCCACACACCCACACACACACTCACCCAAACACCCACACAAACACCCACACACCCACACAAACACCCACACACCCACAAAAACACCCACACACCCACCCACACACTCACCCAAACACCCACAGACCAGCTGCGATAGACTGCCTGCCGTAATTGGGTTCCATCTCTCGGGTAATTCCTGTTCTACTAATATTCAAGATAAGGTCGACTTGGCTGAGGATAATTCGACCTTCTGTTGAGGATAATTCGACCTTCTGTTGAGGATAATTTGACCTGCTGAGGATAATTCGACCTGCTGAGAATAATTAGCCCTTCTGCTGAGGATACTTCGACCTTCTTCTGAGGATAATTTGACCTGCTGAGGATAATTCGACCTGCTGAGGATAATTCGACCTTCTGCTGAGGAGAAATCTACCTTCTGCTGGGGATAATTCGACCTGCTGAGGATAATTCAACCTGCTGAGGATACTTCGACCTGCTGAGGATACTTAGACCTGCTGAGGATACTTAGACCTGCTGAGGATACTTCGACCTGCTGAGGATAATTCGACCTTCTTCTGAGGATAATTTGACCAGCTGAGGATAATTCAACCTTCTGTTGAGGACAATTCGACCTTCTGCTGAGGATAATTCGACCTGCTGTTCCCCTCGTTTATGGCAGCAGAGAGCACGGGAAATTATGTGAGACGTATTTCGAGAGATTAGGGTGTATCTGGGGAGAGATTAGGGTGTACCTGGGGAGAGATTATGGTGTATCTGGGGAGAGATTAGGGTGTATTTGGGGAGATCATTGTGGCACCCCTCCTCCCCTTCACCCCTCCCTCCCTCCCTCCCTCCATGATACACACATAGTACTTTCCCTCCTTCCCTCCATTGCACAGATAGTTCCCTCCCTCCCTCCCTGACACACACCTCATCCATCTTTCCCTCCTTCCCTCCCTCTCTACCTCTCACATTACCTCACCACCTCTCTCCTCACCCCAGCAAGTCAACTACAGTAATAAGGGTTCATTATATATAATCTTGTTTATGTCAGCAGGCGAGTGTCACGAGACCTGGGTGGTCTCCTGACGAAGTACAACAAGACCTGGGTGTTCTCCTGACGAAGTACAACAAGACCTGGGTGTTCTCCTGACGAAGTACAACAAGACCTGGGTGTTCTCCTGACGAAGTACAAGACCTGGGTGTTCTCCTGACGAAGTACAACAAGACCTGGTTGTTCTCCTGACGAAGTACAACAAGACCTGGGTGTTCACCTGACGACGTTCACACCTTAATAAACCTAATTAGTCTCTGAAGGAAGATGCCTTAGGTCTTTATCCTTCACCTTTGTAGAGTTAATTAACCTTGTTTTAGAGGGGGGAGGGGGGAGAAAGAAGAGGAGGAGGGTGGAAGAGGAGGGTGGAGGGGGGAGGAAGAAGAGGAGGAGGGTGGAAGAGGAGGGTGGAGGGTGGAGGAAGAAGAGGAGGAGGGTGGAAGAGGAAAGTAGTGGGTGGAAGAAGAAGAGGAGGAGGGTGGAAGAGGAGGGTGGAGGTGGAGGAAGAAGAGGGGGATGGGGAGGGGGAGGAAAAAGAGGAAGGGGAGGTGGAGGAGGGTGGATGAGGATGTAATGGCCCCTGTCCCATCAACAGAAGTATTATATAAATGGGTTATTTACATCTGATTTATATTCAGATTTATCCCCTGTAACTTTCCACTGGCTATGAGGTGACATGTTCAATGCACGTGATAAGGTGTGCCCACAGGAAGCTGCGTCATACTATGCTGAGTAAAGGCATAAGTAGCCGGCTCCTGGTCACCTAAAGCAAGCAGTAGTTTGATATCCTTGACTAGAGGAAGACATTATTTGAGAGCCGCAGTGGATGGCTCCGTCTTCCCTCAAGGGGGAACGATGTAACTATTCCGTTCTCCCTCGATAGGTCACTACTCAGTCACTCACACCAACTAATATCGAACGGATGTTGATCCACGTTTATATTACATAAGCGCCGTCCTTTCTCATCACACTCATAAATAGTGGAACTTACGGTTGATCTACACTCAGGAATTATATACATAATACTTTTCTAATAAAACAAGAAACTTCAATTGGGTTTCGTTACTAAAGCCCAATATAATATATGTGAACCAACCTGGTTAATTGGGAATTAACCAACCGTTTCAAGGAGAAAGAGGTGGAGGGTGGAGGAGGAGGGTAATATAAGCCAAAGGGCCCCCTTTAATTGTATGGTGATTGTATGCAGTGACGGAGGGCCCCTTTACCTGTATATAGAGTCAGGAGGGTCCCCTTACCTGTATATAGAGTCAGGAGAGCCCCCTAACCTGTATATAGAGTCAGGAGAGCCCCTTACCTGTATATAGAGTCAGGAGGGCCCCCTTACCTGTCTATATAGAGCCAGGAGGCCCCCTTACCTATATATAGAGTCAGGAGGGCCCCTTACCTGTACATAGAGATATGAGGCCCCCTTACCTGTATATAGAGTCAGGAGGGCCCCCTTACCTTTATATAGAGTCAGGAGGGCCCCTTTACCTGTATATAGTCAGGAGGGCCCCCTTAAATGTATATAGAGTCAGGACGGCCCCTTTACCTGTATATAGAGTCAGGAGGGCCCTTTTACCTGTATATAGAGAGTCAGGAGAGCCCCTTACTGTATATAGAGTCAGGAGGGCCCTTACTGTATATATAGAGTCAGGAGGCCCTTTACTCTGTGGTTATTGAGTCAGAGGCCCCCTTACTCGTATATATAGAGTCAGGAGGGCCCCTTACCTGTATATAGAGTCAGGAGGGCCCCCTCACCTGTATATAGAGAGTCAGGAGGGCCCCATGAACTGTATATCGAATCAGGAGGGCCCCTTGCCTGTATATAGAGAGTCCGGTGGGCCCTCATAACTGTATACAAAGAGAGCATCATACAGGGCCACCGATACCTCTAATTGTATGGCAGACAGGTAGATAAGTCGTCAGTGCCTCAGGTGAGTCTTCCCCCTATGCTGACTTAATTACAGGTGTAGTGCCGGAGATAATGATGTTTACCTGAACGCCTTAAGTGGGTTAGAGAGAGAGAGAGAGAGAGAGAGAGAGAGAGAGAGAGAGAGAGAGAGAGAGAGAGTTACTAGTGTATGCCTGTTTGTGTGTGTGTGTGTGTGTGTGTGTGTGTTAACTGCTGCGGACTAACACTCTCCCCCTTCCCCTCCTTTTCCCCTTCTCTCATCACAACACTGTCCAGGGAGGGGGGGGGGATGGGCAGGGGAGGGGGCGGGGGAGAGACTACGAACCTATACTATTTTCTCTATATAAAAAAATATGTTTTTTTCGTTGTCTGATGTTTTTTCTTCTTTTCTGTGGGTTACGTTACTATCATATTTTTGTACGGTATAGCAATTCATTTCTTCGTTATATGCATTGTTTATCTAAGGTTGTATGTGTTCGTTTTGATAATAATAATAATGATAGATAAACCCGATTATTATTATTATTATTATTATTATTATTATTATTATTATTATTATTGTTGTTATTATTATTATTATTATTATTATTATTATTATTATTATTATTATTATTATTATTATTATTATTATTATTATTATTATTCGTTCAACTCCCTCTCTCCTTTCCTCCCTTCCTCTCTTCCTCCTTTTCTCTTTTTCCCCCTCCCTCCCTCCCTCCCTTTCCCTCTCCCCATTCTCTCTCTTCCTCTCCCCTCTCTCCCCATCTCTCCCGTCCCCCATCTCTCCTATTCTCTCTTTCTCTCCGTCTCTCTTTCACCAAATTTACCTGTGAAAGTGCTTGGTGTAGCGAAAGACAGACGACAGAGTAACGGGGAAGAGTTTGTAGAATGGACAATAAGATAAAAATTGACGAGAGGAATTGGTGAAAGGAAGAGGGAGAAGACGTATGAAGGAGGAGGAGGAGGGGGAGGAAAAAGAGGGAGGAAGGAGGAGGAGAAAAAATGAGGGAGGAAGGAGATGGAGGAGGAAGAGGGAGGAGAAAAAAGGATTAAGAGGTAGGAGGGAAAATAGGGAGGAAGGAAGAGGAGGAAATATGGGGGAGGATGATGATAAAGAAGGAAGAAGGGGAGAAAGAAGGAGGGGAGGATAGGAGGGAAATGAAGGAGCAGGAAGAAGGAAGGAAGATGAAGTAGGAGAAGGAATGAAACAAAGAAGGAGGCGGAAGGAAAAACAAGGAAGATGAAGCAAAGAAAAGGAAGGACGAAAAATGGTATTAATAAATGAGGAAGAAGGAGAAGGAAGAAATAGGTGTATATGAATAAAATAAATGAGAAAATAAATAAAAAGGGCAAAAATAATGGTAAATATATGAAAAAAATATGACAAAGGAAGAATACGAATGATAAGAGAAAGAATGATAATAGGAGTAACGAATAATAAAACAAGAAACAAAACAAACACACAAAAACAAACAACCAAGAATAAGCAATACAACTACGAAACAAAAGATGATAAAAATAAACAATAAACAAGAGCCAAAACAAACGGAGGAAGACTAAAAAGAAAACGGAGCCAAAATAGAAAACATAAAAGGGGAAACAAAAGGAAACGAACAAATGGGGATAAAAACGAAACAGGGAATGAGAGGAAACGAGGGAGATACACAATAGAGGAGAGTTAAAAGAGGAAAATAATAAAGAGGAAGAAAGAGGCATAAAGAGAATGTAAATAAGAAGAACAAAAACAAAGAAGGGAAAAGCGAGGTGAGGGAGAGGAAGATTAGGCAGGATAAAGAGAGAGAGAGAAAGAGAGAGAGAGAGAGAGAGAGAGAGAGAGAGAGAGAGAGAGAGAGAGAGAGATGTGTGTGTGTGTGTGTGTGTGTGTATGTGTGTGTGTCTGTGCGTGTGTGTGTGTACGTACCTCGCTTACATAAGGTCGAATTAGGTTAGGTTAGGTTAGACGAAGTAATTATAATCCCTTGCAATTAGTAAGTATATCTTCCTTCCCTCCTTCCCCCCTTCCCTCCTTCCCTCCTTCCCTCACCCCGCCCCCCTCCTGAGTGTCAGTACCAGCCAGCCTCCAACCCCTTCACTCAAGTGGTGACTCCAGAAGGGGGGCGTCTTGGAAGTGCGCCATCCTAATGAGGAAGGAAGACCCTCCCTCCTCCTCCTCCTCCTCCTCCTCTTCCTCCCTCCCTCCTCCTCCTCCTCCTCCTCCTCTTCCTCCTCCTCCTCCCCCTCGTCTTCCTCCTCCTCCTCCTCCTCCTCCCGTCGAGATATACTGCACCTCCTCACCTATTTTGCCCCTTGGAAAAAATAATGAAAAAATCTTCCTTTTTCCTTTTGTTTCCTCAAATTAGAGATACTTAAAGATACAGAGATACGTAGAGACACAGACACATAATGAGAGATACAGTGACGTCACAAGCCCTGAGAAATTTGTGGGTCCTTATATATATCATCTCGCCTCCCCTCCATCCCTCACTCCCTCCCTTCCCTCCCTCACTCTTGATTCTCCCTCCTCCTCCTCCTTCCTCACCATGGATTTCCACTCCTCCCTCTCCTCCCTCTCTCCCCATCCTCACTCCCTCCCTTCCCTCCCTCACTCATGGATTTCCTCCTCCTCTCCTCCTCCCTCCCTCCTCTCCATCCTCACCCTCCTTCCTCCCCTCACCATGGATTTCTCCTCTCCTCCTCCTCCATCCTCACTCCTCCTTCCCTCCCTCACGGATTCACTCCCCCTTCTTCCCTCCTCTATGGATTTCCTGCCCCTCTCTCCTTCTCCCTGCCTCCACCCTTCCTTCATCTTCCCTTCGTTCTCCCTTATTCATCAACTCTCTCTCTGTCTCTGTCTCTCTCTCTCTCTTTCTCTCTCTCTCTCATCTAAGATTCTTATTAAACACAAAGTCTTCTTCCCTCTCTCATTTCCACTCTGTTAGTTGCTTTATTACACACACACAGTCCCTCCCTCCCTCTCTCCCTCCCTCTCTCCCTCTCTCCCTCCCTCCCTCTCTCCCTCCCTCCCTCTATATTACCTACACACAACACCCCAGCCAGTCTCCTCATCATTGCCTCTCTTGTTTGGTGCAGTGTTTGTAGTTGTTTACTCTCTGTGACACACACACACACACACACACACACACACACTTCACCTCTTACCACCTCCTCTCCTCCTTCACCTCTCAACTCCTCCTCTCCTCCTTTACCTCTCAACTCCTCTCCTCCTTTACCTCTTACCACCTACTCTCCTCATTTACCTCCTCCTCTCCTCCTTTACCTCTCACATCATCATCGTCATCTCCCCTCTCTTCATCGTCTTCCTCTCACTTCATTTCTTATACCTCACCCCTCACCCCTTCACCTCATGTCCCCTTTCTTACTCCCCCTCTTCACCCATAACCCATATTGCCCTCTCCTCACTCCCCTTCACCCATAACCCATATTGCCCTCTCACTCTACCCATAACCTATTGTTTCCTCACCCCCACCTATATATCTCATTTCCTCTCACAACCTTACATCTGTCACCTTCAATCTCCCCACCTATTCCTTTCTCCAATAAAAATCCTCCTTCCCATCATTCCTCCTCACCCCACACCATCATCTCCCCCTTTCACTACCATCCCACCGCCACACCCCCTCAAATCCCCCTTCCCCTCGCTCAGATAAGGGGGCGTTTGACACCATTTAACAAGGAAGTTCAGACGCCAATTAAAACGCCAATATCTATGAATCATTTATAGGAATCGTAACAACAGGTAACTACATGAATCCAACGACCAATTGACAAGTTGAGCGCGTGAGAGTCAAGTCAGGTGTAATCAGGTAATGAGTTAGTTAAGCTTCGACAGGTGAAGTGTTTGATGGCTTCGTGTTGTGAGTCTTGGATGAATGTTTTTTGTTTGTTTTATCTTTTATTCTATTTTTCTTATTCATGTCCTTTTATTATCTATTTTTTTGTATTTTGTTCTATATTTTCTTATTTCGATTCGGTTCCGGATTCGGTTTCAGATCCGAATCCGGCTCCGAGTCCGGGTTCAAGGTTCGATTCGCGGTTCGGGGTTTGCTTATTCGAATCTATACCCAATGAAACTCCTTCGCCAGCGCTACCGTAATCAAGGCGATCGTATTCTCGTCAGCGTCACCATCATGCCGACACGTTAACGGTGACGTCACAGCCTCACAAATTGACGGAATCAATATAAACTAAGAAAATGACCTGTGTGTGTGTGTGTGTGTGTGTGTGTGTGTGTTTGAAGAAGAAGAAGAAGAAGAAGAAGAAGAAGAAGAAGAAGAAGAAGAAGAAGAAGTTCTGCTCTACTAAGAAATTCACTTAATGTCACCTCGATTAATTTTGGTAGGTTAAGACCGAATGAGAGAGCGTTTTTCTTTCTCTGTACCCGGGCTCCAACATCGTCCCTCAGCTGCATCAGACCAACGCTATCCATTTCATTTCAGCTGCTCACTAAACTGCTGCACAAATTTCAACAACTCACCTAAATGGTAGTATCTTTTCACTTTCTAGAGAGAGAGAGGTTTATGAGATGGTAAGAGAGAGAGAGAGAGAGAGAGAGAGATGAGAGAGAGAGAGAGAGAGAGAGAGAGAGAGAGGTTTATGTAGATTCAAAGAAAGAGAGAGAGCTTTACTCCAGTAGAGATTTAGTGGAGAGTTAGGAGAGATTAATATAAATCCAGAGAGAGAGAGAGAGAGAGAGAGAGAGAGAGAGAGAGAGAGAGAGAGAGAGAGAGAGGAGAGAGAGAGAGAGAGAGAGAGAGAGAGAGAGACAGACAGACAGACAGACAAAAGCACAAAAAACAGATAAGACAAAGACAAAAAACAGACAAGACAAATATAAACATACAAACACACAAACACAAACACAAACTCCCCCCAAAAAATATAATACTCAAATCTTAATAAAAAAAAGCAACAAAAACAAACGGAATAAAAAACAAACCAAAAACACAGACCAAACAGACATGAACTGGATACAGCTTTTACTTGGTGTAACAAAGTGAGTCGAACGACCATTTAAATTGGTCTTATCCCCTTTAAATTCTAGGTAGCAATATCGTTCTTGCATTTAGACAACATTTTAGCCAAGGGGTGCGTTATAGGAGGGTGATATGGATGTCTGGTGGATGACTGACAGTGGGTGAATGACAGTGGGTGATAGTGGGTGAATATGGGTGATTGACAGTGGGTGAATGATAGTTGGGGGTCGATAGTGGATGAATGACAGTGGGTGTATGGTGGATGACTGACAGTGGGTGACAGTGGGTGAATATGGGTGATTGACAGTGGGTGAATGATAGTGGGGGATCGATAGTGGAAGAATGACACTGGGTGTAAGGTGGATGACTGACAATAGGTGACAGTGGGTGAATATGGGTGATTGACAGTGGGTGAATGATAGTGGGGGATCGATAGTGGAAGAATGACACTGGGTGTAAGGTGGATGACTGACAATAGGTGACAGTGGGTGAATATGGGTGATTGACAGTGGGTGAATGATAGTGGGGGATCGATAGTGGATGAATGACAGTGGGTGTATGGTGGATGACTGACAGTAGGTGACAGTGGGTGAATGACAGTGGGTGAGTATGGGTGATTAACAGTGGGGGATCGATAGTGGGTGAATGACAGTGGGTGTATGGTGGTTGACTGACAGTAGGTGACAGTGGGTGAATGACAGTGGGTGACAGTGGGTGAGTATGGGTGATTGACAGTGGGGGATCGATAGTGGAAGAATGACACTGGGTGTATGGTGAATGACTGACAGTAGGTGACACTGGGTGAATGACAGTGGGTGATAGTGGGTGAATGAGTGGGGTGACAGGGTGGACAGTGTGACAGGGTGAATGACAGGGGTGACAGTGGGTGATTAAGAGTGGGTGACAGTGGCGTGAGTATGGGTGATTGATAGTGGATGAATGACAGTGGGTGTATGGTAGATGATTGAGAGTGGGTGACAGTAGGTAAATGACAGTGGGTGATTGTTAGTGGATGTCTAGTGGATGAATGACAGTGGGTGTATGGTGGATGACTGACAGTGGGTGAATGACAGTGGGTGACAGAGGGTGGGTATGGGTGATTGACAGTGGGTGAATGACAGTGGATGATTGACAGTGGATGGATGACAGTGGAGGATTGTCAGTGGATGTCTGATGGATGATTGACAGTGAATGAATGACATTGGATGATTGACAGTGGATGGATGACAGTGATGAAATGAGTGCAGCAAAAATGTGGATATTCTTAATGTTGTGAGTCGGTGAGGGAGAGTGAGGGAGAGTGAGGGAGAGTGAGGGAGAGAGGAGGAAAGATGGAACTAGTGATTACGAGGAAGACGTTTTCATGAGGGGGGGGGTGAGGGGATAAGGGTGAACGGTAAAGGCTGCAGAGAGAGAGAGAGAGAGAGAGAGAGAGAGAGAGAGAGAGAGAGGGTCAGGTAGTAGGTAGACAGTGCGCAGACTCCAACGGCGGCAGTGACGGTAGCGGGCCCAGTATCACCTACCAGTCAGTGTGCCGCTGCCGCTAGTCTACCAGGACGTGTATGTGTGTGTCTGTACGCGTGTGTCCGCCGTGTCCTCGCTCTAAACCTTGGGTCCTCCTCCTCCTCCTCCTCCCTGTCGCCTCGTGGTGGTGAAGGGAGTGTGTGTGGAGGTCATACTTCCCAGTGAACAAGACAGTGTTATGCTAAAAATTCTGAACCGAATTCTGTTGTTTTAATGTAATGATAACTTAACCTTGTGTGTACCTGGTGATGCACTCAATTAATGTGTGTAATTAAGTCTCCTCTCACACCCAGAGGTAACATAGTGGTACACAACAGATACGGGATACCTGTAGTGGTGGTGTAATAACTTATATCAACTTGATGTTTGTTAAGAAAAAAGTTTGTGTCTACGAATTATACAGAGAATATTATAGAAAAAAGTATATGATTTTAACTACAAGATTTCTACGAACAGTTTGATATATTCCAATAAATATATCGTATATCATTGAAAATATATAAACTCAACTATACTGTACAGGTATGACTCTCTTATACGAACGATATATATTTTTTTAATAGATATATGATTTTAATATTCCAGAAAATAAAAATATCTCACGAGCAGACGAACTTAACACCAAGAGGAAGCAACAAATGGTACAGTGTGTCACAGTGTCGGACGGTGTGTGAAGAGAGTGACAAGGTGTAGTACTGTGTGTGGCCTCCCTGACTCCTCTCTTATGGTGTGTATGGTGCAGGGGATGTTTATGTGTTTTATAGTGTAAGTAACATAGTGACTTCTACCTGCCTCCCTCATGATGATAACCTAACCTAACTTAATCTGCCTCCCTCATGGTGATAACCTAACCTAACTTAATCTGCCTCCCTCATGATGATAACCTAACCTAACTTAATCTGCCTCCCTCATGATGATAACCTAACCTTACTTAATCTGCCTCCCTCATGATGATAACCTAACCTAACTTAATCTGCCTCCCTCATGATGATAACCTAACCTAACTTAATCTGCTTCCCTCATGATGATAACCTAACCTTACTTAATGTGCCTCCCTCATGATGATAACCTAACCTAACTTAAACTAACCTTACTTAACCTAATCTAAACTAACCTAACCTGTCTCCCTCATGAAGACAACCTAACCTAACCTAACCTAACCCTACCTAACCTTACTTAATCTTGCCTAATCTAACTTAACTGTAGATCAAATCCAGTTCAATTAAAGGATCGATAACACGATTTGGGGTTAAGATTAAGTCACTGTGAGAGCTAAAGTTAAGTCAGGTCAAGTGAATTAATTGGCATTGAGTAACTGACCTGGATGCAGAGTTTAGCTAAAGTATTGAACCTGACCTAATAACTCACTGCTATCGTCGGTGTTAATAACCTGAAGAGGAAGTTAAGTAAGTCAGGGGAAGTGTT
>NW_024745810.1:152500-170000 GCF_018991925.1 Homarus americanus
GTAATATATATGTAATTAAGAACATTTTAATATCTTTTAATTAAGTGAGAAATTAAAGTACATTTTTAAACACAGTTAACATTTAATTACCTTCTTGACAATAGCAAAATTAAGTGTATGTAAATTTTCTGCTTAAGCTTTTCTACTTTAAGTTTTTCTATTTAAGTTTTTCTATTTAAGCTTTTCTATTAAATATTTTCTATTTAAGCTTTTCTGATTAAGCTTATTTTTTACAAGTTAAAATATAGGAAATGGTTAACATCGTATTTTTACAGGGCAATGCTCCGGTTAATTTATTTCAGGAGAATTTGTAAACGAAATAAAATGTAAGTGAGGTCAAAGTAATTCATTCTAGTTACATGTCACCACTCAGGCAGGAAGGCACTGGTTGGCACTGTTAACGCAACGGGACACGTAACTCAGTGCCATAGGTGTTATGAAGTGATGCTGACTGTGTCATTTTTATAATAAGCAAAATAAGCAACAGGCAAAAATACTTATTAACCAAAATATGCAGAAAAAAAATGCAATGGCTAAAATATGCAAGAAAAAAAATACGCAAGACGCAAAATACGCAAGAAGCAAAATACGCAAGAAGGAAAACAAGCGGAAAGGAAAATACCCAAGAAGCAATGTATGCAATCAGTAAAATATGTAATAAGAAAAATACGCAAAAATAAAATATACAACTAAAACAATACACCAAAGTAGCTCCGACGTACAAACATACAACATAAAGTTAAGTAGCTCCGACGTACACACATACAACATAAAGTTAAGTAGCTCTGACGTACACACATACAACGTAAAGTTAAGTAGCTCTGACGTACACACATACAACATAAAGTTAAGTAGCTCTGACGTACACACATACAACGTAAAGTTAAGTAGCTCTGACGTACACACATACAACGTAAAGTTAAGTAGCTCTGACGTACACACATACAACATAAAGTTAAGTAGCTCTGACGTACACACATACAACGTAAAGTTAAGTAGCTCCGATGTACACACATACAACGTAAAGTTAAGTAGCTCCGACGTACACACATACAACGCAAAGTTAAGTAGCTCCGACGTACACACATACAACGCAAAGTTAAGTAGCTCCGACGTACACACATACAACGTAAAGTTAAGTAGCTCCGACGTACACACATACAACGTAAAGGTAAGTAGCTCCGACATACACACATACAACGTAAAGTTGTAGCTCCGACACACACATACAACGTAAAGTTAAGTAGCTCCGACGTACACACACATACAACGTAAAGTTAAGTAAGCTCCGACGTACACACATACAACATAAAGTTAAGTAGCTCTGACGTACACACACATACAACGTAAAGTTAAGTAGCTCCGACGTACACAGACAACGTAAAGTTAGTAGCTCCGACGTGCACACATACAACGTAAAGTTAAGTATCTCCGACGTACACAAACAACGTAAAATAGCTCCGACGTACACAGACAACGTAAAGGTTAAGTAGCTCCGACGTACACAGACAACGTAAATTAAGTAGCTCCGACGTACACATACAACGTAAAGTTAAGTAGCCGACGTACACACATACAACGTAAAGTTAAGTAGCTCCGGCGTGCACACATACAACGTAAACTTAAGTAACTCTGACGTACGCAGACAACGCAAAGTTAAGTAGCTCTGACGTAAACACACATACAACGTAAAGTTAAGTAGCTCCGACGTACACAGACAACGTAAAGTTAAGTAGCTCTGACGTACACAGACAATGTAAAGTTAAGTAGCTCTGACGTACACAGACAACGTAAAGTAGCTCCGACGTACACACACATACAACGTCAAGTTAAGTAGCTCCGACGTACACACATACAACGTAAAGTTAAGTAGCTCCGACGTACAGCTCCGACGACAACGTAAAGTTAAGTAGCTCCGACGTACACACATACAACGTAAAGTTAAGTAGCTCCGACGTACACAGACAACGTAAAGTAGCTCCGACGTACACACACATACAACGTCAAGTTAAGTAGCTCCGACGTACACACATACAACGTAAAGTTAAGTAGCTCTGACGTACACACAGACAACGTAAAGTTAAGTAGCTCCGACGTACACATACAACGTAAAGTTAAGTAGCTCCGACGTACACACATACAACGTAAAGTAGCTCCGACGTACACACAGACAACGTCAAGTTAATGACCTCGTACGACGCAAAGTTAACATCAACAAGGACTTTAACACATACCTGAGGTGCGTTGAGTTACTGTCCCTCGAGGAGTTGTTAATTAACTTACCTGTAATATAAGATAACAGTAATTAACATGAGAATTAGAAGTAATGGATCACCTGAAGATTAACCCCCTAACTCATTTCACCTGAGGGCTAAGTGAGGTTAGGTTAGGTGACATAAACCTAAGGGGCTAATTTTTAGGTGATATTAAGTAACAGACAAACACACACTGAAGCAAAGACCTAAATTTACTTATATACGACATAAACATTTATATGTGACGTTACTTAACACTCTACACCTATATGTGACGTTACTTAACACTCTACACTTATATGTGACGTTACTTAACACACTACTCTTATATGTGACATTACTTAACACACTACACTTATATGTGACGTCACTTAACACTCTACACTTATATGTGACGTTACTTAACACACTACTCTTATATGTGACGTTACTTAACACACTACACTTATATGTGGTTACTTAACACTCTACACTTATATGTGACGTTACTTAACACACTACTTATATGTGACGTTACTTAACACACTACACTTATATGTGACGTTACTTAACACACTACTCTTATATGTGACGTTACTTAACACACTACTCTTATATGTGACGTTACTTAACACACTACTCTTATATGTGACGTTACTTAACACACTACACTTATATGTGACGTTACTTAACACACTACTCTTATATGTGACGTTACTTAACACACTACTCTTATATGTGACGTTACTTAACACTACACTTATATGTGACGTTACTTAACACA
This sequence comes from Homarus americanus, assembly GCF_018991925.1. NCBI lineage: Eukaryota > Metazoa > Arthropoda > Malacostraca > Decapoda > Nephropidae > Homarus > Homarus americanus. Next base: position 155,519 of record NW_024745810.1, read on the forward strand.
CTACACTTATATGTGACGTTACTTAACACACTACACTTATATGTGACGTTACTTAACACACTACACTTATATGTGACGTTACTAACACACTACTGTGACGTTACTTAACACACTACTCTTATATGTGACGTTACTTAACACGCTACACTTATATGTGACGTTACTTAACACACTACTCTTATATGTGACGTTACTTAACACACTACTCTTATATGTGACGTTACTTAACACACTACACTTATATGTGACGTTACTTAACACACTACTCTTATATGTGACGTTACTTAACACGCTACACTTATATGTGACGTTACTTAACACACTACACTTATATGTGACGTTACTTTACACGTTACACACTACACTTATATGTGACGTTACTTAACACACTACACTTATATGTGACGTTACTTAACACACTACACTTATATGTGACGTTACTTAACACACTACTCTTATATGTGACGTTACTTAACACACTACTCTTATATGTGACGTTACTTAACACACTACACTTATATGTGACGTTACTTAACACACTATTATATGTGACGTTACTTAACACACTACTCTTATATGTGACGTTACTTAACACACTACTCTTATATGTAACGTTACCGAACACACTACACTTATATGTAACGTTACTTAACACACTACACTTATATGTGACATTACTTAACACACTACACTTATATGAGACGTTACTTAACACACAACACTTATATGAGACGTTACTTTAAATTTATAAACTACCTTATCTTGACAAACACACTTTAAAATTGACGTCACTACTTTACACTTAAGATACGTCACTACTTTATACTTAAGAGGCTATATCATACCTTATGCGTCTTAAATTGTAACGTCACCTTAACACGCGGGACTAAATTACGTCAGTACGTCACTCACGGCCTTTAAGAAATGGCGTCACTCCTTTACACACTAATAAGCTTTTATGACGTCACTTTTGCACACGACACTAATATAATCCGTCGCCATTTTGTACATATTTCAAGTGACGTCACGACTTTGCACACGACACTGATATTATGACGTCACACTTTGCACACGACACTATTATGACGTCACTTATACGACACTGATATTATGACGTCACTAATTTGCACATTTTGGTGATATTATGACGTCACACTTTGCACACGACACTAATATTATACAGTCAGTTTTTGCACACGGCACTAAGACGTTTACATAATCAGTATTCACTAGTTTATTCATATAAATATTCATCAGTGAGTCAGATGAAGTGAGTCAGTGAGTCAGGTGAGGTGAGGCAGAGAGTCAGTAGGGTGAATCATCATATTAACTTACCTTATACAGATGATAGGTGTTAATTCTTTCGTTGGTCCTTCATTTCTTTCACTTTTTCAAACGTTTTGGGACTCAAGCAATTTTCTTCACAAACACTTATTAAAAACACATTCACATAATAAAATCTTTCGTTAATGTTAAATTTCACTAGATATAAAAGTTTTTAACCTTATGTAAACATTAACACTGGCGACTTCAACGAACCATTTAAATCTCTCTTATTAAAGTCACTAACCTTTAATTTAACCCTATTAACACCTTAATAACAATTAACATTATCTTATTAGCACGTCATTAAGGGTAAGAGTGTTGTAGTTGTGTTTTTATAAAGGAAATATAGAGTTATTAAGGAGCGAGCGGGAACACGTGATGACGGTGGCTCACTGTAGCTCGTCAGGCATGAGGCGCCTGATGCTACCCGTCTTATCTTAATTAACCTCTTAAATACTATCCCTAAGGCGATATCTTTACTTCAGTGTGTTTTATATATTTTAATTAGAGTCTTAAATGTTTGTTTTTTCTGTAATAGGAGTTATCGTTTTGACGTAGAGAGAAATGATGGTGTTTATTTTGTTAGTTGCCTTTTAAAAAACTTGTCCTCCGACACCATGTGACGGGGCAGGCGCTACTAACTTAATGAATATAACAACAAATTAGACTACTGTTAATTTTAAAAACACAGCCAGTTGTTTTGGGGGGAAAATACAACTTAATGGTGAGTTGTTATTTTTTTTAATTGTGTGTGTCACGATATATCATGGTTGTTGTTGTTGTTAAGTTTTATTGTTCATAAGATACATGAACGATGGCAACGCTTACTTGAAAGCTGTTGCTTAGCAACCAGTTAAAGTCCAGTGTTGCCACCAAATGATCGTGTTATCTATTGACCATAACATTCCAATTTATCCGATATTTTTTTTGTTACTCTAATCCTATAATTGTAATTAAGGCAAGGTGTGTGAGTGTCTGGGGGTACTCTGGACAACTGGATATTGCCTTACAATGTATACTTAAGAAAATAGCGAACGTTTCTCTATGAGTTAAGCATCACGACCGTCGCCGGTGAATTAAGTGATGTAACTCTGGTTTGTCTTATATTGTGGCCAATATTATTGTTTCCTTTTGTCAGACGTGACAAGACCAATGTCTCACAGTCTTCTGGATGACCTGATATTGACTGATGTGGCAGAATTAAGAAACTACAAGAAATCTTCCCCCGTGTCTTGAAACAAGCGCTGTGTTGACCCCTGAAACCCATATACTGATGCACTTAACCTTCATTTTTTCAAGATTATTAAATATCTTCACAGTTCTTTTTGGCCACATATAGTAAGATGTGGTAAATACCTGGATATCGACAGACATTCCGGAATTAAGGAGATACAACAGAAATATGAACTCTCTTCAAACACGTTCTCGGCTGGCTTGTCTAATACGACGACGTATTTTACACTCATCCGCCTCTACCGCCGTGGACCTCCCCGTGTGTTGATGTTGTAGTCCACACCTTCCCTGGTCGTAAATCCACCCAACTGCGGTATATGCTCGAACTTAACTGCCTTGAGCAGATTAATGATGTCGCCTCCTCTCTTACGACCTCCCACCCTCCTATCCTCGTCTACTGTGATGGGTCTGTCACCACGCTGGGCAGCGCTGGGGCAGCTGTGTTGATTCCTGAGCGCCAGGCCCGCAGGAAAATCAGGGTCCACGACTGGGCCTCTTCCACTGATGCTGAAAGCATAGCCACACTCGCGGGCATTCATGAGGGGACGACCTATGCTCGCACTGAACGCCGAAACCTCCTTATAATCAGTGACAGCACTTCTGCGCTAGCGAGGCTCAAATTACCCTCCCCCTCCTCCCCTGCCGCCCAATACACCCTAGCCGCCGTTGCCGGGCTAGAACAAACTGATGACATCCGTGTCAAGTTTCTTTGGATCCCGTCACATATAGGAATAACTGCCTCTGACACTGTTGATCGACTTGCCAAAGAAGCGACACAAGAAGAAGATATTGAAGCCACTCTCGCCCTCTCCCTGAATCATCTCAAATCTCGCATACACGCCACACAACGAGAGGCATTCAATGAAAATTGGACACACCTGAAGCAACGGGGTAGCGTCACACTATGCCACTATGACGCTGTAACCGGTGACGACAACCGCCACTACAAAGAGTATCAATCCCTGACTCGATCTCAACAGATTATGTACATGAGACTGCGCCAAGGGTACAGGTACCTATGGGAGTACATTGGCAACCCTGAGCCTCACCGCACTGTTTGTAAACTTTGTGGTCAACCCGACTCTCACACCCTCTCTCACAACATCCTCACTTGCCCTATGACCTCCTCCTACAGGTCTCCAGCCGTTACCAACACCTCTTCCCTCCCTGACCAGATATCCCTCCTCCTAATCACAGGTCTGGCACTTGACATTATTAGGGACCTGCCACGCTTTGCCATAAACAGATGAAATGTACCGGGAACTTTCCCCCCACACACTCATCATTCTCTCACTTTATGTAACTTGCTGACAAAACCTATGACCCTTCAGGCTTCTACGCCCTTAATGCACGAGTCATAAAGGCAAGCATGAACTCCTCATGCTTCCCTGTTGGGCGCTGTAAACGCTTTTGCGCTTCACCTTGCACAGGATGTAAGGGGGTGCCCAATAAACTAGCCCCCTCGGATCTTGAATTTTGACGACGTATTTCCTGTTACATATAGCAAGGACAAGAATGCTTCAACGTTGATAATACAATACATACCTGCATCTGATTTTACCGTTGGTAGTAGTAGGGTTGGTACAGCCCTTGGAGACAGTGGTCTACTTGTTCTTGGTAACACTTTTAACTGCACTTTACTCTGTACTCAAGTCTATAATCACTTTCTCTTGAGTGGAGAGAACACACACGGGCAAATATGGTGTTTATTTTATCGAAGCACTTCTCGGCATTTATCCATTTATCACAAGTTTTCTCATCTCTGGGAAATCTGTAACACTTGATGTGGTCTGCTTGGGATTTGAGCATTGCTGGTGCACCCGTATATTGCACAAATAACCATAATTATTGATTCACTGGTCCCGGATGCAGACGCGTGCACACAGGGAGCTCGCCATATGAAACGTATTTACAAGTGACGTCACCGAGCTGTGCATTATGGGTAAAACAAGTGCCTGGCGAACTATCCTTACTAATATTTTATCCTTGGACGCAGCAACATTGGTGATAATAACTCTTTATTTTGTTTCTTTAAATGACCAGCTGATGTACTCAAGACACAGTTAGTAGATGTAAATGACCGTTTATTTTTTTTTTTTCACCTTAGTATTCTGCAGGAGACCTTAACTGTTCGTTGGTGTAACTATATACTAAAGTTGTTCAGTTAATTATACGGGTCAAGTTAAAGTTTCGTTAATGTTACTTAACTTTTCGTGTTTTAAATTGACATATAAAAGTGTGTGTATGTTAGAGGACGACTATTGTTTGAGATAATAGTAACATCAGGATGGTTGGCTATTTATGATGACTAACTTAATAACTTTCGAGTTGAACTTTTATTTATGTTTGTTTATTTGTGAAGAACTTTTGTGAGTATTTGGTAGATTAATTAATGTTATTGTATCACCTGAAAATTAACCACCTTAACGGTAACTTAGCCTAATCTAACATAATAAAATAACCTAATTAACATAACCTAGTGTAACCTAACTTAACCTAACCTAACCTAACCTAACCTAACCTAACCAAACAAACCCTAACCTAACCTACCCAACCTAACCTAACCAAACCTATAGTTGTGAATCGTTTTTAAGTACACAGTGTCCCTCATCCACGTGGGTATTGATCAGCTACCACTACAACCTCGGCGTCTGATTGGCTCTCTATTGTTCAACACTGTTCAATATTGTTCAGCTTTGCAAAACGACACACTCATCCCCTAGTGGCCAATCTGAGAACTTAAGGCTTATGGTAAACACGGTGATAGACTGACTGTGGTGGTGGTGGTGGTGAGTGGTGTTGGTGGTGAGTGGTGATGGTGGTGGTGGTGAGTGGTGTTGGTGGTGAGTGGTGATGGTGGTGGTGGTTGGAGATTGTTGGTAGTGATGGTGGTGGTGTTGGTGGTGAGTGGTGGTGGTGGTGGTGGTGGTGAACATAGTGGTAGTGATGGTGAGTGGTGTTGGTGGTGAGTGGTGGTGGTGGTGAACATAGTGGTAGTGGTGGTGAGTGGTGGAGGTGGTGGAGAAGAGTACAAGAGGCAGAAGAGGAAGAATGGAAGAGAGAAAGAGAGAGATATATGATAAAGAGACTTAGAGATAAACTACAAACGGTGGTATTGAAAGACAACAAATGTATCTCAAAGGCAGTGAGAGATAGGAGAGATATTTTGGAGGAGATATGAACCGGTGTGAGAGATGTAGCGAGACCTTTGAGACGATCGATGGTGTTGGCGGGAGACACAGCAGAGATATTTGGAGAGATACTGAGGAGTGGCTTGTTGGAGATGCTGGAGAGATACTGGTGTTGGAGAAGGTGGTGGAGAGATATTGGTGCTGGAGAAGGTGGTGGAGAGATATTGGTGTTGGAGAAGGTGGTGGATAGATATTGGTGTTGGAGATGTTGGAGAGATACTGGTGTTGGAGAAGGCGGTGGAGAGATATTGGTGTTGGAGATGTTGGAGAGATACTGGTGTTGGAGAAGGCGGTGAGAGATACTGGTGTTGGAGAAGGCGGTGGAGATATTGGTGTTGGAGATGATATTGGTGTTGGAGAAGGTGGTGGAGAGATATTGGTGTTGGAGATGCTGGAGAGCTGGTGTTGGAGAGATACTGGTGTTGGAGAAGGCGGTGGAGAGATATTGGTGATGGAGAAGGTGGTGGAGAGATGTGGTGTTGGAGAAGGTGGTGGAGAGATATTGGTGTTGGAGATGCTGGAGAGATACTGGTGTTGGAGAAGGCGGTGGTGAGATATTGGTGTTGGAGAAGGTGGTGGTGAGATATTGGTGTTGGAAGGTGGTGGTGAGATATTGGTGTTGGAGAAGGTGGTGGAGAGATATTGGTGTTGGAGAAGGTGGTGGTGAGATATTGGTGTTGGAGAAGGTGTGAGAGATATTGGTGTTGGAGGTGGTGGAGATATTGGTGTTGGAGAAGGTGGTGGAGAGATATTATTGGTGTTGGAGAAGGCGGTGGTGAGATATTGGTGTTGGAGAAGGTGGTGGGAATATTGGTGTTGGAGAAGGTGGTGGAGATATTGGTGTTGGAGAAGGTGTTGGAGAAGGCGGTGGAGAGATACTGGTGTTGGAGAAGGCGGTGGAGAGATATTGGTGTTGGAGAAGGTGGTGGATAGATATAGTGGTTGAAGGAGATGGAGAAGAGAGAATGAATAAGAGATGAAAAAAGTCTCTCTCAATCAGGACTTGAGAGAGAGAGAGAGAGAGAGAGAGAGAGAGAGAGAGAGAGAGAGAGAGTGAGAGAACACATGTTTTCCTTGGGTCCAGAGGAGATTGGAAGAGATATCGACACATTGGACGAGGGGATTTGATTCGCTGGAAAAGGATTGAGTGAATCCCATCGTGTAAGAGGCGGAGAGGGAAGGCAGGAGGGAGGGATTGATACATTAAGTGACATGAGTGAAAACCTTGAACCACACACACACACACACACACACACACACACACACACACACACACACACACACATTACTCAGTATGATGTTTGTGTTTTATATGAATTTATATTCTCGTATTCAAACATAAAAGCTTTTAAGTGTTTGGTTCACATGCAGTGCAATATTTTTGACAAACTTTTTATCACCTGTCATACACCACCTGTCATGCACCACCTGTCATGCATCACCTGTCATACACCACATGTCATGCACCACCTGTCATGTACCACTTGTCATGCACCACCTGTCATGCACCACCTATCATACACCACCTATCATACACCACCTATCACACCACCTATCATACACCACCTGTCATACACACCTATCATACACCACCTATCATGCACCACCTATCATACACCACCTATCACACACCACTATCATACACCACCTGTCATACACCACCTATCACACACCACCTATCATACACCACCTGTCATACACTACCTATCATACACCACCTATCATGCACCACCTATCATACACCACCTATCACACACCACCTATCATACCACATGTCATACCTACACATGTCATGCACCACGCCACCACATGTCATCACCACCTGTCATGTACCACTGTCATGCACCACCTGTCATGCACCACCTATCATACACCTACCACTTTTACTATCATACACCACCTATCATACACCACCTATCATACACCACCTATCATACACCACCTATCATACACCACCTATCATACACCACCTATCATACACCACCTATCATACACCACCTATTATACACCACCTATCATACACCACCTATCATACACCACCTATCATACACCACCTATCATACACCACCTATCATGCACCACCTATCATACACCACCTATCATACACCAACTATCATACACCACCTATCATACACCACCTATCATGCACCACCTACCATGTGCCCCCACTCGCTATCATGAAAATAAGATACCAAATTGACATAATTCTCTTCATAGGATAACAACCGCCACAACAGGCTATCTGCTTGATATATTAGATAGCGGGTAAGGCAATAAATGGTGCAGTGGCTAAGTTAATACAGTACTCACTTCTTGCCCTAAGTGTCATTGGTTCTTAACAGTGCAGGTGTGTTCAGCTCAGGTAGGGATAGGTAGAAGCAGATGGGGGTAGGATGAACGATGTAGGGAAGGTAGATGCAGGTAGAGGCAGGTAGGAACAGGTAGATGCAGGTCATTACTAGATGAGGGAAGACATACATACATACATGCATACATACATACATACATACATACATACATACATACATACATACATACATGCATACATACATACATGCATACAGACCAAGTTAGAGTCAAAATATGAGTGTGTGTTTGTTTAAATGTCAAAGGCTCATTCAGAGTTAATAAGAGGCGAAATAATAAGTGATTTCCAGAGTTGATTAATTTCACAGGTGACTGATACAGGTGAGGGAGAACTCATCAATTACCTGCCTCTCTCACGCCCAGGTGTTGTCCAGAGATTAATAAGGAATAATCTCTCTCTCTCTCTCTCTCTCTCTCTCTCTCTCTCTCTCTCTCTCTCTCTCTCTCTCTCTCTCTTTCTTTCTCTGTCTGTCTGTCTGTCTGTCAGTTGGATTTTTTCTGTCTATATTTCTATTTTTCTTTCTTTATCTATCTATCTATCTATCTATCTATCTATCTATCTATCTATCTATCTATCTATCTACATCCAGGTCCCGGTGGCATAGTGGTAAGCGTGTCGGTATATCTGTCTACTGACCCGTGTTCGATCCCAGGCCACAACGACCCTCCCCCCCTCCCCCTGACAGTTATGGTACACTTCCTGCACTAACACGGTACATCTCCAGTAACACGGTACACCACTATTAACACGGTACACCACCATTAGCACGGTACACCACCATTAACACGGTGCACCTCCAATAACACGGTACACCTCAATAACACGGTACACCACCATTAACACGGTACACCACCATTGACACGGTACACCTCAATAACACGGTACACCTCAATAACACTGTACCACCATTAACACGGTGCACCTCCATAACACGGTACACCTCCACTAAAACGGTACACCTCCAATAACACGGTACACCACCATTAACACGGTACACCACCATTAACACGGTACACCTCCACTAAAACGGTACACCTCCACAACACGGTACACCTCCAATAACACGGTACACCACCATTAACACGGTACACCACTATTAACACGGTACACCACTAATAACAGGGTGCACCACCATTAACACGGTACACCACCATTAACACGGTACCACCATTAACGTTACACCTCCAATAACACGGTACACCTCCACTAAAACGGTACACCGCCAATAACACGGTACACCTCCACTAAAACGGTACACCTCCAATAACACGGTACACCTCAATAACACGGTAAACCTCAATAACACGGTACACCACCATTAACACGGTACACCACCATTAACACGGTACACCACCATTAACACGGTACACCACTATTAACACGGTACACCACTAACACGGTGAGAGCCAATGTGTACCGTTGTGTCTGTTCAATTATCGCTCACAGGTTGTGGGTGTGTGACTGGTGTGTGCGTGACTGTGTGTGTGGTGTGGTGTGTGTGTGTGTGTGACTGTGTTTGTGTGAGCTGTGTGTGTGTGATTGTGTGTGTGTGTGTGACTGTGTGTGTGACTGTGTGTGTGACTGTGTGTGTGTGACTGTGTGTGTGTGACTGCGTGTGTGTGACTGTGTTTGTGTTGACTGTGTGTGACTGTGTGTGTGGCTGTGTGTGTGTGACTGTGTGTGTGTGGCTGTGTGTGGCTGTGTGTGTGTGTGACTGTGTGTGTGACTGCGTGTGTGTGACTGTGTTTGTGTGACTGTGTGTGTGACTGTGTGTGTGTGACTGTGTGTGTGCGTGACTGTGTGTGTTCTTAATGTTGACTTGCCGTGTTATTCTTGCGTATTGATCCTCGTCATCTGTCTGCCACCTCCCGTGTCTCTTGTACGTGTCAGTTTTACGTAAATTATCTTCTTCTTCCTCTTCTTCTTCCTCTTCTTCTTGTTGTTGTTGTTGTTCCTCTTCTTCTTGCTGTTGTTGTTCCTCTTCTTCTTGCTGTTGTTGTTCCTCTTCTTCTTGCTGTTGTTGTTCCTCTTCTTCTTGCTGTTGTTGTTCCTCTTCTTCTTGCTGTTGTTGTTCCTCTTCTTCTTGCTGTTGTTGTTCCTCTTCTTCTTACTGTTGTTGTTCCTCTTCTTCTTGCTGTTGTTGTTCCTCTTCTTCTTGTTGTTGTTGTTCCTCTTCTTCTTGCTGTTGTTGTTCCTCTTCTTCTTGCTGTTGTTGTTCCTCTTCTTCTTGCTGTTGTTGTTCCTCTTCTTCTTGCTGTTGTTGTTCCTCTTCTTGGTGTTTGTTGTTGTTCCTCTTCTTCTTGCTGTTGTTGTTCCTCTTCTTCTTGCTGTTGTTGTTCCTCTTCTTCTTGCTGTTGTTGTTCCTCTTCTTCTTGGTGTTGTTCCTCTTCTTCTTGCTGTTGTTGTTCCTCTTCTTCTTGCTGTTGTTGTTCCTCTTCTTCTTGCTGTTGTTCCTCTTCTTCTTGCTGTTGTTGTTCCTCTTCTTGGTGTTGTTGTTGTTCCTCTTCTTCTTGGTGTTGTTGTTCCTCTTCTTCTTGGTGTTGTTGTTGTTCCTCTTCTTCTTGCTGTTGTTGTTCCTCTTCTTCTTGTTGTTGTTGTTCCTCTTCTTCTTGCTGTTGTTGTTCCTCTTCTTCTTGGTGTTGTTGTTCCTCTTCTTCTTGCTGTTGTTGTTCCTCTTCTTCTTGCTGTTGTTGTTCCTCTTCTTCTTGCTGTTGTTGTTCCTCTTCTTCTTGCTGTTGTTGTTCCTCTTCTTCTTGGTGTTGTTGTTCCTCTTCTTCTTGCTGTTGTTGTTCCTCTTCTTCTTGGTGTTGTTGTTCCTCTTCTTCTTGGTGTTGTTGTTCCTCTTCTTCTTGCTGTTGTTGTTCCTCTTCTTCTTGCTGTTGTTGTTCCTCTTCTTCTTACTGTTGTTGTTCCTCTTCTTCTTGCTGTTTGTTGTTCCTCTTCTTCTTGCTGTTGTTGTTCCTCTTCTTCTTGCTGTTGTTGTTCCTCTTCTTCTTGCTGTTGTTGTTTGTCTTTTTCTTGCTGTTGTTGTTTGTCTTATTATCACCATTAATACCACCATTACTATCACCACCATTAATATCACCATTAATACCACCATTACTATCACCACCATTATTATCACCATTAATACCACCATTACTATCTCCACCATTATTATCACCATTAATATCACCATTACTATCACCACCATTATTATCACCATTATTACCACCATTACTATCACCACCATTATTATCACTATTAATACCACCATTACTATCACCACCATTAATACCACCATTATTATCACCATTACTATCACCACCATTATTATCACCATTAATACCCATTACTATCACCACCATTAATACCACCATTACTATCACCACCATTATTATCACCATTAATATCACCATATATCACCACCAATACTATCACCATAAAATATTTCCCTATAAATATTTCGTAGTAAAATGTGAACGATTTAGCATAAGGTGTTAATTTAGTGAGTGTCAGTCGACGGGTTAGGTTTTAATTAGTGTTTCAAATCGCGCTTTTAATTCACAATAACAGAATATTTTTGACTGAATTATTTATTGAAATTATTTATTAACTTTTTCTTGTTTGGGTAGAGAGAGAGAGAGAGAGAGTCATTTTTATTTCGTATATTGGTTTTAATAGTATGTATGTGTGTGTGTGTGTGTATGTGTGTATGTGTGTGTGTGTGTGTTTGTGTGTGTGTGTGTGTGTGTGTGTGTGTATGTGCTCGTTTTATCATAACAGGTCGATAGATAATTACCGACGCTGTAATCGTCCGAACCCACGATAGACAATTGATTAATTTACGATAGACAAACACACGATCGGCACTGGTTCTAATCTGCTCCAGGTAGATGAAGGTAGATTAGCAAAGGGTCAAGGTAGATTGAGGTCGATTGAGGTAGACTATCAAAGGGTCATGGTAGATGAGGGTAGTGAGGTAGATAAGGTAGATTGAGGTAGATTGAGGTAGATTAAGGTAGATTGAGGTAGATTAAGGTAGATTGAGGTAGATTGAGGTAGATTAAGGTAGATCGAGGTAGATGAGGGTAGATTGAGATAGATTAAGGTAGATTGAGGTAGATTAAGGTAGATTGAGGTAGATTAAGGTAGATTGAGGTAGATTGAGGTAGATTTAGGTAGATTGAGGTATATGAGGTAGATGAGGTAGATTAAGGTTGATTAAGGTAGATTGAGGTAGATTAAGGTTGATTAAGGTAGATTGAGGTAGATTAAGGTAGATTGAGGTAGATGAGGTAGATTGAGATAGATTAAGGTAGATTGAGGTAGATTAAGGTAGATTGAGGTAGATTAAGGTAGATTGATGTAGATTAAGGTAGATTAAGGTAGATTGAGGTAGAATAAGGTAGATTGAGGTAGATTAAGGTAGATTGAGGTAGATTAAGGTAGATTGATGTAGATTAAGGTAGATTAAGGTAGATTAAGGTAGATTAAGGTAGACTACAATGGATCAAAAGTTTAGTCGTAAGCGTCAGGGAATTTCGTGAACAGTTTTAGCTTCCCCCAAGTTCAACGGCCACAGCTGATCCTGACCAGCTTAAAAGCTCTCTCTCATTCAAGCTTTTTCTCTTTCTCTTTCTCTCTCTCTTTTTTCTTTCTTTCTTTCTTTTTATTTTTTCTCTCCTTACTTTTTAACTTTCTTTCTTTTTAGCTTTATATCATTTTCCTGGGTTTTTATCCCTTTCTTTCTTTCTTTCTTTCTTTCTTTCTCTATCTCTCTTATGTTTTTCTACACGTATTAAATTTAGGTGCCTATTAGAACTGGAACCAAATGGCACTGTGGTCCATTAGAACTAGGGGACCCAATTAACCAAACATACATAACCATTCACACCACCTATAAAGACAGGGGCCTATTAGACATGGGGCCAATTAGAACTGGGGCCCATTAGAACTGGGGCCCATTAGAACTGGGGCCCATTAGAACTGGGGCCCATTAGAACTGGGGCCCTATATAACTCAGATAATAACAAGCGATGTATTTCTACCCTTACAGAGACAATAATAATAAGATAAATAAAGACAATGAATAAGAGATAAAACTTGATAATTGAAGAAAATAAGTGAAATATGAATGGACTTGATAAATGAAGAAAGTGAAGAAAGATAAAAAAATTGATAATTGAAGGTAATAAAGAGAAATGTAACGGAACTTGATAAATGAAGAGAGTAAAGAAAGGTGTGAAATTAGGTAATTGAAGCAAAAGTGAAGCAATAAATGATAAAATTTGATAAATGAAGATAAGTGAAGTAACAAGTGTTTATAAGTGGTAATCCGATTAACAATGGTACTTTATAAGTTAACTGTGATTGTAAGTGCAGGATTAAAGTGAGATACGGAATTATAAGTGTATAGAAAAATTAACACTGCAGTTAAGTAAGTGTCATTGTAGGTCAGTTAAGTGCTTCTAAGTGATGGGTAGTGTTTATAAGTTCTTCGAAGTCAGAGCCTATAAGTAATGAACAGTTTTTCTAAGTACTTGTAAGTGTTCATAATATGTACATAATGAACAGTTTTATAAGTCATTGTAAGTTTTCACAAATACCAGGTCACTATGTACTAGGCATAAGCACTGGCACCATTCCCAGGTCACTATGTACTAGGCATAATCACTGGCACCATTCCCAGGTCACTATGTACTAGGCATAATAACTGGCACCATTCCCAGGTCACTATGTACTAGGCATAATAACTGGAACCATTCCCAGGTCACTATGTACTAGGCATAATAACTGGCACCATTCCCAGGTCACTATGTACTAGGCATAATAACTGGCACCATTCCCAGGTCACTATGTACTAGGCATAATTACTGGCACCATTCCCAGGTCACTATGTACTAGGCATAATAACTGGCACCATTCCCAGGTCACTATGTACTAGGCATAATTACTGGCACCATTCCCAGGTCACTATGTACTAGGCATAATAACTGAACCATTCCCAGGTCACTATGGGTATTCAGCATAATCACCGGCAACTATTCCCAGGTCACTATGTACCAGGCATAACTGAACCATTCCCAGGTCACTATGTACCAGGCATAATCACTGGCACCATTCCCAGGTCACTATGTACTCAGGCATAACAACCGGCACCATCATTCCCAGGTCACTATACTAGGCATAATAACTGGCACCATTCCCAGGTCACTATGTACTAGGCATAATAACTGGCACCATTCCCAGGTCACTATGTACTAGGCATAATAACTGGCACCATTCCCAGGTCACTATGTACTAGGCATAATAACTGGCACCATTCCCAGGTCACTATGTACTAGGCATAATAACTGGCACCATTCCCAGGTCACTATGTACT
>NW_024745810.1:172500-220000 GCF_018991925.1 Homarus americanus
AGTTGTGGTAGTAAATTGTGGTGGGGTAGTGGTGGTGGTGGTGGTGGTGGTGTGGAGGGGGTGGTGGTGGTGTGGAGGGGGTGGTGGTGGTGGTGGTAGGTCGTGGTGGTGGTGGTGGTGGGTGGGGGTGATACTGGTGGTGGTGGTGGTGGTGGGTGATACTGGTGGTGGTGGTAGGGTGATACTGGTGGTGGTGGTGTGTGAGGGGGGTGTGTGGAGGGGGGTGGTGGTGGTGGTGGTGGTGTGCCTGGTGGGTGGTGGTGGTGGTGTGGTGGTGGTGGGGTGATACTTGGTGGTGGTGGTGGTGGTGGTGGTGGGTGATACTGGTGGTGGTGGTGTGAGGGGGTGGTGGTGGTGGTGGTGGTGGTGGTGGTGGTGGTGGTCGTAGTGGTGGTGGTGGTGTGGAGGGGGTGGGTACTGGTGGTGGTGGTGGTGGTGGGGTGATACTGGTGGTGGTGGGGGGTGATACTGGTGGTGGTGGTGGTGGTGGTGGTGGTGGTGGGTGGGGGTGGGGGGGGTGATACTGGTGGTGGTGGGGGTGATACTTGATGGTGGTGGGGTGATACTGGTGGTGGTGGTGGTGGTGGTGGGGGTGATACTGGTGGTGTGGAGGGGGGTGGTGGTGGTGGTGGTGGTGGTGGTGGTGGTGGTGGGGGTGGTGATACTGGTGGTGGTGGTGGTGGTGGGGGTGATACTGGTGGTGGTGGTGACAATATAATTGATCATTCACTCACTCACTGACAGTAAACAATTACTTCTCACTGACAACAATAACAACAACCACCACCACCACCACCACCACCAACATCAACAACAACAACAAAATATGGTTGAATGATAGAGAGGCCGAGATTTAATATAGCTTCACAGTGTTAAAGGGAGGTGGGCCGAGTGAGAGAGAGAGAGAGAGAGAGAGAGAGAGAGAGAGAGAGAGAGAGAGAGAGAGATGGTATGGGGTAAGAGAGGAGGAGAGAAGGGGAAATGAAGGGGTAAAAGAGAGAGAAGAAGAAGAGAGAGTGGGTTAAAAGAGAAGATGTATTGCCACATATCTCTCTCTCGTAGTCAATTTATGTATCAAAGCCTTTTATTCTCTCTCTCTCTCACACACACACAGCTAATCTATGCCCCAGTATCTCTCTCTCTCTCTCTCTCATCTATACATCAGTCTCTCTGTCTCTCTGTCTCTCTCCTGATGACTTTAATCTCACACACACAGGGATGGCGTCTCACTGCTGGCCTTTTTAATTTCCGGGGATTATACTATCTCCTGCTATCTCTCGCCCACGCTGGTGGTGCTGGCGCAGGCGTAGCAACGACACTGTTGGCGAAGGGTACAAGGAGGGAGAGGGAAAGAGGGAAGAGAGAGAGAGACGGTGGAAGGGGGAGAGAGAGGAGGGGTAAATGGGAGAGAGGGAAGGACAATGGAGGAAGGAGGGAGGTAAAGGAAGAGAGAGAGAAGAGAGAGAGAGGAGGGAAGGAGGGGGGGAGGGAGAGAAAGGGGAGGAAGAAGGGTGAGAGGGGACACAGGCATAGCTACTTCGGTACTGGCGAATGATGCAAGGAGAGAAAGGGAAGGAAGGAAGGAAGAGAGAGAGAAAGAGAGAGAGAGAGAGAGAGAACGGTTAAAGCTCGTGGGGGTAATTTTTACAAGTCCTTAAGAGGTTCAGTTGAAAGTTGGTCCTGAGCGAAAAGAGAACAAGAGAGAATTGAGAGAAAGGGAGAGGAAGAGAAGAAGAGGAGAGAAAGGTGGAGAGAGAAGAATAAGGGATAGAAGAGACAAAATAGAGAGAGAGAGATAGAAAGGGAGAGGAGGAATGAGAAAGACAGGAAGAAAGACAGATAAAAAAAGAGTGATAAGAGATTTGGAGAGGGAGAGGAGAAAGGAGGACAGGGAGAGAGAGAGAGAGAGAGAGAGAGAGAGAGAGAGAGAGAGAGAGAGAGAGTTTCTGGTTGACACTGCCGCAGGACTTAGCGAAGGAAGTGAGAGAGAAAGGAAGAGATTTAATCGACCAGAAAGAAGAGGATTACAGGGAGGAGGAAAGACATGAAAGAGCAGAGAAGAGGGAGAAGAGGAGAGAATAGGAGAGAGGAGGAGAGAGGAGGAGAGAAGTAGATAATTAAGGGACATGCTAAGGTAGGAGAGAGAGGAGAGAGAAGATAAGTAGAGAAAGAAGGGAAAGTAGAAGGAAGGAGAGAGGTGGGAGAGGAGAAGGAAGAGAACTAAAGGGGTAAAGAAGAGGAAAGAAGAAAGAAAAGAGAGACAGTCAGACAAAAATACAAACAGACAAAGAAATAAAGACAGAGGGAAGAGGAAGAGGAAGAGGTGAAGAAAGTGACAGGTGTAGCTAATTAAAGACAAGAGACTCAGGTGATAACGTAGCTCACCTGTGGGGTCACGTCAACACGTATATAATATTGATGACCAATTAAACCTTTTGTCACCTGTGTGTGTGTGTGTGTGTGTGTGTGTGTGTAAAGGAGGCGTTCATAACGTGTCAATGAACCGGTGTGCGTGTGGGTGTATGTGTATATGTGTGTACATCCATTCACGCACATCGACAGACATATACACAAAATAGAAGAGCTCTAAAGGTGTTCAATAGTGTTTATTGGTATGTTTAGTGGTGTTCAATAGTGTGTTTAAGGTGTTATGTTTATATATTAAAGTTTTATTGTGTTTAATGGTGTTTTACTGATGGATTAATTATGCTTTAACAATATGGTAATGGTAGTCTATTGGTGCATCTGTTGTTAATGGTGTTTAATGGTGTTACAATGGTATAGTAACGACATAATGGTGCATAATGGTGTAGAGAAGGTGTAGGCTAGTAAGATTTCTGTATTGGCGTTTTAATGGTGTTGTAATAGTAATAGTGGAGCCTTAATGGTGCTTTAATAGTAATAGTGGAGCCTTAATGGTCGTTTAATAGTAATGGTGGAGCCTTAATAGTGCTTTAATAGTAATAGTGGTGCCTTAATGGTACAGTAATAGTAATGGTAGGGCCTTAATGGTGCTTTAATAGTAATAGTGGAGCCCTAATAGTGAAATAATGGTGGTATTATGGAGCGGTAGTTGGTCGATAATAGTGGAGCCTTAATAATGAAATAATGGTGTTATTATGGCG
Organism: Homarus americanus; assembly: GCF_018991925.1. NCBI lineage: Eukaryota > Metazoa > Arthropoda > Malacostraca > Decapoda > Nephropidae > Homarus > Homarus americanus. The sequence goes on from NW_024745810.1 coordinate 175,626, forward strand.
CGGTAATGGTTCGGTAATAGTGCAGCAGTGGTTTCTTAACAGCATACTAATGGCGTAATGATGGTGTCGTAGAGGTGAAGTACTGGCTGGGTAATGCTCAGGTAATGGCGTGGTAACAATGTAGTAATGGCGCAGGTAACTTACAGGTGACACCTTTATAAGTCCCAAGGCTGAGATGTGTACTTGATTTAATAAAGCTTCTGGAGTTGCCTTTACTTACACACACACGCACACACACACACACACACACACACACACACACACACACACACAAGGAACAGACATTTTAGCCGTGTGTGTGTGTGTGTGTGTGTGTGTGTGTGTGTGTGTGTATACCTGGATATATGAGTTCAATGGGTATAACCTTGTCCAGTGTCCGCCATTGATTTACTCTCTCATTCTCGCTCTGTTTCCCCCACCCTCACTTACTCTCTCTCTCTCTTCCTCTCTCTTTCTGTCTCCCACTCTCCTCCCTTCTCCCTACCATTCATCATCTTTTATCCTTCTTCTTTCTCTTTGTTCATTATCTCCGCCATTTATCATCTTGACAGTCTCTCTTATCAGACTCTATCTCCCTGTGTCTCTGTCTCTCTTACTTGATGTGTTGAATCTCTGGCCACCTGAGAGACGAGGGGAGGAGGGAATGAGATAGAGGGAGATAGAACACGATAGTAGAGAGAGCTGGAGGATGAGATAAGGCGGAGGAGAGAGAGAGAGAGAAAGAGAGAGAGAGAGAGAGAGAGAGAGAGAGAGAGAGAGAGAGAGAGAGAGAGAGAGAGAGAGAGAGATAACCTGGTTTCTAAAACACAGGTATATGGTCTACCTGCCTCCCTATTAAGGTAACATGTGGCACAACACTCACCTGTGCTAGACACCAATGAAGCTACACATACACCTGGAGGCCATCCATGTCAACATCTTACCTGCAAGACGAAACACACACACACACACACACACACACACACACGCACACACACACACACACACACACACACACACACACACACACACACACACACACACGCACACACACACACACACACACACACGCACACACACACACACACACACACACACACACGCACACACACACACACACACAAGACGGAAAAAAAACACATAAATAAACAGAAAAACACGAAAAAAACGCATAACAAACAGGGAAAAACACAAGCACAAAAACATTAAACACAAATATACACAAAAATATTAATAAACACAGAGAAAATATAAAAAAACGATAATTTTATACGAAGGACGGCGAAGGGAATTAGCGGGGAAGGAAGGAAGGAAGGAAGGAAGGAAGTAGGAGGAGGTGGGAAGGATGTTGAGATATGTATGACGTAGAGACGATAACAAGCAGGAGGGGAAGACTTTAAGGAGAGAAGGAGGAGGAGGAGGAGAAGGAAGAGGGGGAGGAAGAGGAGTAAACGAGGAAACTGGTAACAAGAGAAGGTAGAGAAGGAGTGAAGGAGGACAATTAGAGGAGAATGAGAGGAGTAGGAGAGAGAGGAAGAGTTGACAAAGTTGGGGAAAAGGAGGAGGAAAAGGAGAGCTTCTAGAACAAGGGAAGGAGTGAGGTGAAGAGGAGAAGGTGAAGGAGTGAGGTGAAGGAGGAGGAAGGAGAGAAGGAGGAGGAGGTGAAGAGGAGAAGGTGAGGGAATGGGAAGGAGAGGAGGAGGAAATAAAGTGGAGGGGGTGAAGGAGGAAGAGGAGGAGGTAGAGGTGAAGAGGAGGAGGTGAAGGAGGAAGGGGAGAAGGAAGGCTTCTAGAACAAGGGAAGGAGTGAGGTGAAGAGGAGGAGGTGAAGGTGGAAGAGAAGGAGAAGGAGGTGAAGGGGAGGAGGTGAAGAAGGAAGAGGAAGAGGAAGAGGAGAAGGAAGAGGAAGGAGGAGGGTGTCGGAGTTGACTGAGAAACACACAGGCTGGTGAGAGATGATAAGGAGGGTGTGTGTGTGTGTGTGTGTGTACCGTCATATAAATATCCTCTCAACACACACACACACACACACACACGCGCGCGCGCGCGCTAGGACTGCACTAGAATGCCCTGAAAATGAACTAGGAGAAGAAGATTCCGCAAGATTGAGCTAGGAGAGGAGGATGCCCTAAGAGTGAGCTAGGAGAGGAGGATGTCCTAAGAGTGAGCTAGGAGAGGAGGATGTCCTAAGAGTGAGCTAGGAGAGGAGGATGTCCTAAGAGTGAGCTAGGAGAGGAGGATGCCCTAAGAGTGAGCTAGGAGAGGAGGATGTCCTAAGAGTGAGCTAGGAGAGGAGGATGAGACGGAAGTTAAGATGATCAGTCAGTCGGGTATTCCCAGCATCTTCACGGCTGGTGGCTCTGGCCGTCTGAGCTCTAACAGGGAGAGAGAGAGAGAGAGAGAGAGAGAGTTGTATCTACTTAATACAGGTTCATAGAGATATATTGTTGAAGCTTTAGTAATGCATTATAACATCAACCCAACCCAACACAACCCAACCCAACCCAGCCCAACACAACCCAACCCAACCAAGCCCAACCCAACCCAACCCAACACAACCCAACCCAACCCCAACCCAACCCAACCCCCAACCCAACCCAACTCAACCCAACCCAACCACACCCAACCCAACCTAACCAACCCAAACCCAACCCAACACAACCCAACCCAGCCCAACCCAACCCAACCACACCAACCCAACCCAACCCAACCACACCCAACCACACCCAACCCAACCCAACCCAACCACACCCAACCCAACCCAACCCAACTCAACCCAACCAACCACACCCAACCCAACCCAACCCAACCCAACCCAACACAACCCAACCCAGCCCAACCCAACCCAACCACACCCAACCCAACTCAAACCCAACCCTAACCTAACTGTCCCAACCACCCAACCACACCCAACCCAACCCAACCCAACCCAACCCAACCCAACCCAACCCAACCCAACCCAATCCACAATCTAACCCGAACCCAACCCAACCCAACCCAACCCAACCCAACCTAACCCAACCCACTCACCCAACCACCCAACCCAACTCCAACCCAACCTAACCCAACCCAACCCAACCTAACCCAACCCAACCCCAACCCAACCCAACCTCCAACCCAACCCACTCCAACCCAACCCAACCCAACCTAACTCCAACCCAACCCAAACCCAACCAACCCAACCCACCCAACCCAACTCCAACCCAACCCAACAACCTAACCCACCCAACCACACCCAACTCAACCCAACCCAACCCAACCCAAATCTAACATTCTTCTCTCCTCTCTCCTACAGGTGAAGACATAGGAGCCTCAGGTAGGGGCGGGAGGCATCGTAGGAGAGCTTTCCCAGGACCTCACTTCCATCCTACGTCTCCTACCAACGTCACCACGCAGCTAGGGGCACACGCTTATCTCCCCTGCAGGATAAAGAACCTTGGAAATAAATCGGTAAAATCCTTCCTTCATTTTAGTGTTGTGATGATGGTGTGTTTATCTGTCTGTCTGTCTGTCTGTCTGTCTATCTGTCTGTCTGTCTATTTATCTATCTATCTATCTATCTATCTATCTGTCTGTCTGTCTGTCTGTCTGTCTGTCTGTCTGTCTGTCTGTCCATCTATCTATCTATATATCTATATCTATCTATCTATCTATCTATCTATTGTTACGAGTTGGGGATTTAGAATATAGTTAAACGTCTACCCAGATCCCAACAGGTAACAACAACAAAAAAACAAAGACAATCGGACTATAAAAGGGTAGACAAAGGATGCGAGTTTTTGTTGTGTATAATAAAGTACCATAAATTCCTTAACAAAATATTCAGCGTTCTATAATTGACCCTTAACCAAACTTAACCTAAACATTAACAGTATATACATATTAATACAACATACGATAATTTGAAGCAAGTGGACGTGGGGGAGGCAATACAAGATTACAAATACTTAAGTGCGGAGCTGAGATGGCTGACGAGTAAGGCTGAGTATTGTAGAAGACGGTAGGTAGTCACTGTGCCGTAGGTTTCCAGGATAGGTGATCCTGTGGTCACTTCCCAGAGTAAAGTGCTCTCTCCTCGAATTGGAGCTGACAAAGAAGACTTGGAGGAAGTGACGCAACAACCAGGATATGGAGAAGAGAAACCCCGGAGTGGTAACTAAGACGAGTCATACTCGTGTCTCGTCCCTAGATGGCGTTGCTCGTGGTGCTGGGTAGGTAGATCAGGACAATAGATGGCGTGGTTCGTAACACTATCTATCTATCTATCGATCTAATCTAATCTAATCTCTCTCTCTCTCATATCTCCAAAATTCACTCTTTCTTTCACTCTCCTTCTCTCTCCCCTTCTCCCAATCTTCATCAATGTCTTCCTATTTCCATCTCTCATCGTCCATGCCTTCATTCGCGTCTTTGTTTAATTTCTTTTATGTCTCTCCATCATCTTCTTGTGTCTTACTTACCTTTCTAATCTCATCTTCCCTATTCCTTCCCCTATCTGTTCTATTCCGCTAATTGCTTCTTTTATTCTATCTTCTTCGTAATTCTTCTTTTTTTTCTATTTTTCTTTCTTCGTATTTTGACAATTAAGGTGAGTGCCAGTGTGGTCTTAACTTGGTGCCACTCTGAGTATTGTGTTGGCTCTCTCTCTCTCTCTCTACTCATGCCAAGAACATCAGGAAATTAAACTTCAGCTTTTTTTCGTTTCTAAATGTTCATTTCCGAGTTTCTTTGTTTATGTGTGTAAGTCTTTTTCCTTTGTTATTGTGTGTGTGTGTGTGTGTGTGTGTGTGCTGTACTAAATTCAACTGCATCCACACTGTATAAACACACACACACACACACACACACACACACACACACACTACTAACCACCCTCTTTCCTCTCAGGTATCGTGGATAAGGAACCGAGACTCCCATATACTGACCGTCGACCGCTACACCTTCATCTCGGACGAGCGGTTCACCTCCTGGCACGAGGCCCCGACGCAGACGTGGACGCTGCAGGTGCGGTATGTACAGGAGAGGGACGCCGGCAGCTACGAGTGTCAGGTGTCAACAGAACCCAAGATGAGCCATTTTGTACAGCTTAATGTGATCAGTAAGTAGATTTGGTGTGTGTTGATGCCATGGTCCTCAAAGGGTTAAATCATGAGTCCTGAAGGGGTTCAATCACATTCTTAAAGGGTTAAATCACAGTCTTCAGGAGGGTTAAATCACAGTCCTTAAAGGGAAAAATCACAGTTGTTAAAGGGTTGATTAAATAGTTAATTTCAAAAGGTTAAACTATATTTCTCAAAGGGTTAAACCTTCGTCTTCAAAGGGTTAAACCATTGTCTTCAAGGGGTTAAGCAATCGTTAGGTTTGGTTAAGTTAGGTTGGGTTAGGTTAGGTTAGATTAGGTTAGGTATTTAAGTATCTCTTAGTAAAACTTAACAAACTCCTGAAGGTGTTAAGTATCTCGTAGTAATACTTAACAAACTCCTGAAGGTGTTAAGTATATCGTAGCAATACTTAACAAACTCCTGAAGGTGTTAAGTATCTCGTAGTAATACCTAACAAACTCCTGAAGGTGTTAAGTAACTCGTAGTAATACTTAACAAACTCCTAAAGGTGTTAAGTATCTCGTAGTAATACTTAACAAACTCCTGAAGGTGTTAAGTATCTCGTAGTAATACTTAACAAACTCCTAAAGGTGTTAAGTATCTCGTAGTAATACTTAACAAACTCCTGAAGGTGTTAAGTATCTCGTAGTAATACTTAACAAACTCCTGAAGGTGTTAAGTATATCGTAGCAATACTTAACAAACTCCTGAAGGTGTTAAGTATCTCGTAGTAATACCTAACAAATTCCTGAAGGTGTTAAGTAACTCGTAGTAATACTTAACAAACTCCTAAAGGTGTTAAGTATCTCGTAGTAATACTTAACAAACTCCTGAAGGTGTTAAGTATCTCGTAGTAATATCTAACTACTCCTGAAGGTGTTAACGTCAGGTATCTCTCCTGCAGCCCCCAGCGTGACCATCGCCGGGGTGTCAGACCTATACGTCAAGAGCGGCTCCACTGTTAACATCAAGTGTGTGATATCTGACGCACTCGAGGAGCCAACCTACATCTTCTGGTACCATGTGAGTATACCTTCTGTGTCGTGTATACTGTGTGGGTATACCTTCAGTGTCATGTATACCATGTGAGTATACCTTCTGTGTCGTGTATACTGTGTGGGTATACCTTCTGTGTCGTGTATACTGTGTGGGTATACCTTCAGTGTCATGTATACCATGTGAGTATACCTTCTGTGTCGTGTATACTGTGTGAGTATACCTTCTGTGTCGTGTATACTGTGTGAGTATACCTTCTGTGTCGTGTATACTGTGTGAGTATACCTTCTGTGTCGTGTATACTGTGTGAGTATACCTTCTGTGTCGTGTATACTGTGTGAGTATACCTTCTGTGTCGTGTATACTGTGTGGGTATACCTTCTGTGTCATGTATACAGTGTGAGTATACCTTCAGTGTCGTGTATACTGTGTGAGTATACCTTCAGTGTCATGTATACCATGTGAGTATACCTTCTGTGTCATGTATACAGTGTGAGTATACCTTCAGTGTCGTGTATACTGTGTGAGTATACCTTCAGTGTCATGTATACTGTGTGAGTATACCTTCAGTGTCGTGTATACTGTGTGAGTATACCTTCAGTGTCATGTATACTGTGTGAGTATACCTTCAGTGTCGTGTATACTGTGTGAGTATACCTTCAGTGTCATGTATACTGTGTGAGTATACCTTCAGTGTCATGTATACTGTGTGAGTATACCTTCAGTGTCGTGTATACTGTGTGGGTATACCTTCAGTGTCATGTATACTATGTGGGTATACCTCCTCTCGTACACCACATGAGTATATCTGCTTTATTATATTTGTCATACCACCATCTGACACCCATATACTGTACGTGTCATAACCACCATCTGACACCCATATACTGTACGTGTCATAACCACCATCTGACACCCATATACTGTACGTGTCATAACCACCATCTGACACCCATATACTGTACGTGTCATAACCACCATCTGACACCTAAATATATCATACCACTATCTGACATCCAAATTCGTGTCATACCAGCTTCTGACACTGTTCTCATCACCTCCCCCCCAGGGTGAACGTCGGGTCGTGAGCGCCAACTCTGATCGTATACTGTCGGTGGATCGTATTCCTCCCGATACCTCCATCGGCACCCTCACCATCCCCTCGGTGTCTCTCGCAGATTCTGGCAACTACACGTGTGCTCCCGCCTCTCTGCAGATGGCCTCCGTCATGCTGCATGTGTTGAGTGGTGAGTGTTAGTGATGTGTGTTAGTGGTGAGTCTTAGTGTGTTTTAGTGGTGAGTCTTAGTGATGAGTCTTAGTGTGGTTTAGTGGTGAGTGTTTGTGGTGAGTCTTAGTGTGTTTTAGTGGTGAGTCTTAGTGATGAGTCTTAGTGTGGTTTAGTGGTGAGTGTTTGTGGTGAGTCTTAGTGGTGAGTGTTAGTGGTGAGTCTTAGTGATGAGCAGCATAGTGAGTCTTAGTGTGTTTTAGTGGTGAGTCTTAGTGATGAGTGTTAATAGTGAGTCTAGTGTTAGGATGAGTCTTAGTGTGGTTTAGTGGTGAGTCTTAGTGATGAGTGTTAATAGAGTCTTAGTGTGTTTTAGTGACAGAATTTATGTGTTTAGTGGGTGAGTGTTATGGTGAGTCTTAGTGTGTTTTAGTGGTGAGTCTTAGTGATGAGTCTACTAGCAAAGAGAGTTAGGTACTTGTGTTCTCAGTAGTAGTTTCTGACTTGTTTTATTAACATAAACAATGATAAAATAATACAATGATAAATATATGCAAAAAATAGGAAATAAATGGAAATAAGTCATAGTAGTATTTGGGGGTCCTGAAGGAAATAGGTTAATTAGTAATAGGTGTTGATAGGTGTTAATAGGTGTTAATAGGTGTTCATAGGTGTTAATAGGTGTTGATAGGTGTTAATAGGTGTTAATAGGTGTTGATAGGTGTTAATAGGTGTTAATAGGTATTGATAGGTGTTAATAGGTGTTAATAGGTGTTGATAGGTGTTAATAGGTGTTGATAGGTGTTGATAGGTGTTAATAGGTGTTGATAGGTGTTAATAGGTGTTGATAGGTGTTAATAGGTGTTAATAGGTGTTTCCCCTTCGTGTTCCAGGTGAGCTTCCGGCGGCCATGCAACGTGGGACTACAACCTCGGCGACCAAGTCCTCCTCCTCTTCTTCCTCCTCCTCTTCTGCCTCCTCCTCTTCCTCCTCCAGCGGGGTCCTGGTGGTGCTCCTGACGACGGCGGTGTGGTTAATGAGGTCCTCCACGTGACCACAGGTACAGTGAACGCCCATACACACGCCCACCTCCCGCCCATCTTACCACCGACAGCAACCTGCTCACACTACCTGCCACTATGTCGAATTTACTGCAGGTGTTGAGTGCTTCAGGAGGGCCGTGTCCCGGGGTTCAGGTAGCTACTGAAGGTGAAGTGTTTCTCGTCCTTCTTCTTGCTGCCCGTGGTGGCTACTGAAGGTGGAGTGTTGCTCGCACTCCTCCCTGTTGCCTGAGGAGGTGCAGGTGAAGTGTTACCCGTGTAGTGAAGATCCGCAGGTGATAGAACATTCAGAAGACATTCATAAATCCCAAAGTGAATGAAATCAGTGAATGATGAAGGAAAATGATGAGTTATGGATAAGTAATGATGGAAAATGAAAGAATATGATCAAAACTGGACAGTGAGTGAATGAAGGAAAGAAAGAACGAGGGAAGAAGGAAGAAGGAAGTGTGTGAAACAGAGAGAATAAAATACAGTAACACGCCTGTCAGACACTATGGGCGAGACTAAACGACCCACTCTCACCTGTAATGACCAACACCCCTTCCCCCCTCACAACTACCCTGCTGCGTCCTCTGGGAAATCACCATAAACTACAAGTCATCACTTGTTAGAAAAAAAAAAAATTCCTGTGACCTCTTGTGACCCAAATTAACCAAAACATAAGGTCAAATATTGATCTTCAATGACGTAGTGTGACGTTTCATGACCAGTGATGTGATTGGTGGATATATCGCCATCTGGCTCTCTGATTGGTCTATTTACCGGCACTGAGATTTATACCAGGAAATACGACTTGAATTAGTCTTCTGGGCCGATACAAGATGTATATAATAATATATTTTGTAATTGAAATGATTTTTATTGTGTACAGTGTATATAGTGAGTTCCCGTTCCCCCCAGCTATTGTAACTCAAGAGTTAATGATGAGTTCCCGTTTCTCCGCCACTGTAAATCAAGGGACAACGATGAGTTCCCGCCAACTATTGTAACTCAAGGGACAACGATGAGTTCCCGCCGACTATTGTAACTCAAGGGACAACGATGAGTTCCCGCCGACTATTGTAACTCAAGGGCAACGATGAGTTCCCGCCGACTATTGTAACTCAAGGGCAACGATGAGTTCCCGCCGACTATTGTAACTCAAGGGCAACGATGAGTTCCCGGCTGGCTATTGTAACTCAAGAGACAACGATGAGTTCCCGGCTGGCTATTGTAACTCAAGGGACAACGATGAGTTCCCGCCGACTATTGTAACTCAAGGGCAACGATGAGTTCCCGCCGACTATTGTAACTCAAGGGCAACGATGAGTTCCCGCCGACTATTGTAACTCAAGGGACAACGATGAGTTCCCGCCGACTACTGTAACTCAAGGAACAACAATGAGTTCCCGGCTGATTACTGTAACTCTCAGCAGGGGAACCGGACTTAATTTAACCCCGAATCCGACACCATAACCGGATTTGGAAGTTACTTGACCTGCCTCTGATTTAACCTGAGTTAACGTAACTTGTCCTTAACCCAACCTTCTTCTGACAGTCAAATTTAAACTTATCCCTAACCTAACCTAACCTAACCTAACCTAACCTAACCTAACATAACCTAACCATACCCTATGACTTTCATATGAATATTCGGGTCCGACATCAGGTCCGGCTCCATGTCCGGCTACAGGTCCGGTTTCAGGTCCGGTTTCGGGGATTAAATTGGACCCTCCGGAATTCCCCCCCCATGAGAACCGGAGCCTTGGTTGCCCTCTGACCTTGTTGTTGTTGTTGTTGTTGTTAATGTTGTGGCGTGTAACCCTCGCTCTCCTCTCTACCATATCTTGAGTGGTTGTGAACATAACTCATAACCCCTCGAGGAAGCTGATAACCTGTTGTTGTAATATACTGAGATAACAGGTATGCACTGGTTACCCGTTGTTTTAAATATATAGAGACAATAGGTGTTCACTGGTTACCTGTTGGCCTAATTGCCCTGGAAGACGACAACAGGTAACTAGGTCTATACATAAGGCAACAAGAGACGAGTAAATACCTGTTGCCTCTTTACCTGACAACAGGGTACCAGGCTATCCCCCCCCTCCCACCCACCCTCGGCAGCCTATGTACAGGTGAGTAGAATCTCTCACCTGTCTGTCGTGGTAATTAAAGGAGCAACTTCATTAAATTTCTAATGGGAATTAGGCAGGTATTGAAGTGTGTACAGGTATGGAAGGTAATTAATCAACATATACACATGAGCAAGGGTGAATTGGCGTTAATTGAAGGAAAGTAAAGTGTTTTTTGAGGTTTATTTCAATAATATGTAAATAAATCTTTGTCTGGTTAATAAAGATTATTTTATGATTATATTTTGTGATAAAGTAATTATTTGTATTCTAATTAATCAAGTCCTGTCTAATTGTGATATATTTCTTCTTTAATTATTCGCTCGTTAAAATCTCTTTGTAAAAAAATATAATTACGTAAAATCTAATTACGTTTTAAGGCAATTTTTTTATAATTTTCAGAAATATTTACGTAAAAAATCTACAGTATATAATTACATATTATACGATATATAATTGAAACTCCCGAGCCATATAGAGATATATTATACATATATAAATTAATTAATATTTACACAATAAAAACTGTTTTGTTACATCAAGAGTTTATGACAAAAAATAAATAAATTAATCTCATATAATGTCTCTTGTAAAAATATATATTGTGTTATGACACTAAACTACAAAAAATAATTAATAAATCTAGTTTTTGTCTCAATTGTAAAAAAAAAAATTATGAGAAAATTTTACCACAACACTAAAGATTTTATTTGAAATTTATTATATAGTTTGTAAAAGAAATTATTAAAATTATTTATTCCCAAAAAGCTAAAACTATCTTCGTAAAATTTAAGATAACGTTGATGTGTATTTTGTACTGAGATGCAAATTCTCTTAATTATTAATGGTGAAGTGAAACAAACTGATGATATTTATAATAGGAAGTAATTTATGCATGGTAATTACAGGTGTACTTAATTATATGCATAGTAATTACAGGCGTATTTAATTTTATGCATAGTAATTACAGGTATATTTGATTATATGCATAGTAATTACAGGTATATTTAATTATATGTATAGTAATTACAGGTGTACTTAATTATATGCATAGTAATTACAGGTATATTTAATTATATGCATAGTAATTACAGGTATATTTAATTATATGCATAGTAATTACACAGGTATACGTAATCATATGCATAATAACAATACTTATACGTAATTACATGCATACTAATTACGTAATAAAGCGTAATTAAATGCAGAATAAATTACACTCAAAATAAACAGTGTAGGATGAGAGTCAGGTGTGTGTGCGTGTGTGTGTATGTCAGTGAGAGTCAGGTGTGTGTGCGTGTGTGTGTATGTCAGTGAATTCTGCCAAGTCATGTTTATATCTACCAACATATTAAGGGAATATTTGTATGTTACTTACCATGAAGTCAATAAATATTACTTTGATTTTGTGTTCTTAATTAACCTAACCTAACCTAACCTGGTGTGGTGGGGTGCCCTTAGTCCACCCAGGTGTAATGTGGTACCTAGTATTATAGTTTGGGGATACATACATACATACATACATACATACATACATACATACATACACACACCACAGCTACCGTGCTCAAATGCTCAGCTGACTGACCTAGGAAATGACCCAGACGTCTGCTGAATAGGGGATAAGACCTATATAACCCTTGGCCCTGGAGGAGGCGGTGAAGGTGAAGCGAGGGACAGGTCGTCTTTTTCAATACTACCGGGGATTTGTTCCTGAGTGACCTGCCGTAGTGAGAGAGAGAGAGAGAGAGAGAGAGAGAGAGAGAGAGAGAGAGAGAGAGAGAGAGAGAGAGAGAGAGAGAGAGAGAGAGATGTTAGAAAGAAAGAAGAAAGATGAGAGAGAGAGAGAGAGAGAGAGAGAGAGAGAGAGAGAGAGAGAGAGAGAAGTTAGAGATATGTTAGAAAGAAAGAAAGAAAGAAAGTGAGGGAGAGAGAAAGAGAGAGAGTACGTGGTCTTTAAGAATGATATGAATGAGGCTACGTGAGGTCTTAAGAAAGATTTGGGGAGGATAAGGGAAGAGTGTTGTCAGGACCTGAATGAAATAGGACCCTGAAAATGGGGTTTGAAATCCCAGGGAACGAAACGGATACATTCCCCTTAAGGCCTGAAGGTAGAGAGGACCTTAGGGGGAAGATTTAGGGCAAGAAAGACGTATTTATCAGGGTTCAAAATAAGCTGTGGGACCTGAAAATAAAGTTTGATATCTAAAGGAACTAAATAGAATAAACCCTAATTCTAAGGGTTGAAAATAGAGATGGTCTTCGAAAGGACCTAAAAAAAACCTAAGGGACATAAATAGAGAATTTGAATCTAAAGGAACGAAACACTACGACCCTTCACTCCCCCCCCAGGTCCGAAGACACGCCGATGTACAAACTATTTACTGAAGGGTTAGGAAGGACCTGAGACCTTAAGGGGTTGGACTTGGTATATTTATCCCTTTAACCGGGGGTTGAATCATTGTCCTCAGGATAAACCATCGTGTTTAAAGGGTTAATCCATCGTCCTCAAAGGGTTAAAGAAGTTAAGTGTTAAGTATAGGAAAATAAGTTCTTAGTCAATAACGATTATCGTAAGTAAATTATCTTAAGTAAATTATCTACTAAATTAGAATTATCTTGCGTAAATTATCTTGACAATTATCTAACTTATCTTAATGAAATAAAGTGTATATTAAATAAGCAGAATATCTTGAGTATGTAAAGTGTTTTCTAACTAGTAATGAAATTTACTCAAGTACCATGTCTCTTATAGTAGGTACCGTGTCTCTTAAAAATGGTACAGTGTCTCTTTAGTAGTACATATCTCTATTAATGGATGCCATATATCAATTAAGTAGATGCAAAGTATATAGAAAGGTGCTGTGTCTCTTAACAGTAGGTACCAGAATAATGCTCTTAAAATGGTTACCGTGTCTCTTAAGTGAGTAACGATGATATATTGAAAGTCAGGTACCAAATCATATAAAGTAAAATTTTTACGTATACTTCTTGAAAGCCAGTACCATGTCTTTCTTAAAGTAAGTGCAAGTGTTCTCTTAAGTAAGTGCTCTCTTAAGAGTATGTTCTGCCCAGGTAAAAGTGTCCGTGTCTCTTAAGTAGGGTACTGTGTCTCTTAAAATTAGGCAAAAGTGTCTCTTAAGTGAAGGCCAAAAGCAAAATTGCGTTCTCTTATAAATATAAAGTGCCTCTTTAAGCTAAAGTGCCTCTAAATCTTCATAGGTGCTCACAAATCTTGTGTTGTATAAGTAAGTAAAGTGCCTCATAAGAAGAAAGTAAGGAGACAGGTTTGCTTTTACCTCAGGCTACCAGCCACTGTGTCATCAGTATAAGTGAAACATTTAAGTAGTTTATATGTGTTTTACAAAGTGACTTAATTAGTTTTAAAAAGCAGTATGAAAAGAAGCGAGAGGTAGGAGAAAGAAGAGAGAGAAGAGAGAGGGGAGGGGGGGGCTACATGGCTGTGAGTTCAGTGATCCGGACACCTTTCATCACTGCCAGACTCTAGTGTTCCTCCTTTCACTCCTCCTCCTCCTTCTTTCTCTTCCTCCTCCTCCTCCTCCCTTCTCTTTCCCTCTCTTTCTCTCTCACAGCTCAAACTAATGCGGTCGACTGAATCAACTCCATAATCTCCCTTTCATTGACGCTCTCTCTCACCTCCCCACTCCCTCTCACTCTCTCACTCCTCCCTCTCTCTCTCTGCTCTCTCTCTCATGGTGATGGATCCATTAACAACATGTAAAATTTCAAACAAAATTTTGTTGGCTGAATATTGACCATTTGAAATATTAAATAAAAATAGATGCATGAAGGATTGTTGGGAGAGAGAGAGAGAGAAGAGAGAGAGACAGGCAGATAAGTAAAATAATTAGAGGATAAACAGAAACAGGAAACAGACAGAGACAGATACGTAGAAAAAGCAGACAGACAGACAGACAGACACACATAGGTAAGGACAGAAAGCAGAGTGTAGGTCCAATATATTGTGGGTGTTGCAATGTTGAAGAGTCTACCAACACACACACACACACCCTCACACCCTACAGCTGATGCTTAACTCTGCAACATTGCAACATTTTACCAACTCACTAAAAAAAAAAAAAATATACGTCATTTTCCATTTTAATTTTTATTTATTTGTTGTCATGATAGGTAACAGAATGTAATTAAATTGTTATGTATTATATACTTGTTATGGTGAAATTGTTTTATTAATATTTCTTTTTTTATTATTTTTTAGAATTATGAAAAAAAAAAAAAAAAAAGTTAGGATTTGGTTTTAATTTAAATTTGTATAGATTTTTTAACGGGTTTATAATGGGATGAAAAATGATGATGATGATGATATGATGACGATGGTGATGTGTAGAGATGGTGATGGGTGATGGTGATGATGATGGTATTGATGGTGATGACAGTGGTGATGGGTGAGTAAAGTGGTGATGATGATGATGATGATGATGGTGATGGTAGTATTAGTGGTATTGATGGTGAAGTGATGATGATGATGATGATGATGATGAAGTGATGATGATGAGCTACTGTATGTGTGTGGTGTACATACATTTTATCTGATACTATACATACATACATACTTTATGCACATACTTTATACATACATGAGAAAGATTGATTGCTCTTAGAATCCAGAAATATCGTGGTAAGAGACTACTAGAGATGACCCATCAAGAGAGAGAGAGAGAGGTGAGAGAGAGAGAAGAGGTGCCAGAATGTCAGGCTATTCCTTCTCTCCTTTTGTGTGCTGGAACTTCTCAACCATAGTATACTCACATCTGCGTCATCCTCATACGTCAAATCTGCATCTGCATCTTCACGTCGCCGTCTACGTCATCGTCTGCATCAACATCTACGTCGCTCTTCTACGTCATCTTCTACGTCAACATCTACGTCAGTTCTCCCTTCTCTCACCTTGAAAATGGTGTATGAAGAGGGTATGTTACGTGCAATCATACTCAGGGTATATCAACAAACAGATTCGTCACTCACGGCATAAATAACAGACAGATTCCGTCACTCACGGCATAAAATAAACATAGAACGTCACTTACAAAGAAAATATAAACAGATTATCACTCCAGTATAAATACCAATGAGACTGATTCCTTCACTTCAACATAAAACATACATATTCCGTCACTCAACAAACACATTCTGTCACTCATATCAGGCGTTTGTGTTGAAATGAAGATGATTTAATTACCTGTCACTCCTGGTAATCTTGACACAGGTATAATTTCTCATTGCACAGATTTGTTTATAAATATAAAAGCATTGAGACACGGTCCGAATCAATTGACTCTGGTTCATGAAACAGGTCAGAACGCTTCTTCCTTCTGTTTAACTTCGTCAACCAATCATCAGTCTTCCTTTTGGACCAATGAACTGAAGGAAGAGACCTCAAAAGGTAGCGTGACATCAGCTGTTTAACACCTGTTGGTGTCCTACCTGGTTGTTCTTCATCCTCTCCACCTCTCTCCCTCTCTTCCTCTCCCCTCCCCCTCTTGCCCTCTCACACCCCACTCCTCCATCATGTTAACTATCTATATAACTTGTTGTAGATATAACAGTCACGAGCTGTAGTTAGTGTTTTTATTTAGTAGTTTACATTATTTTCTGCCTTTGTTGGATGTATTCTAGTTTGGGATTATCTCTAGCACTTTTAACAATTATAGTTTGTCTGTTTTGTCTGTCTGTCTCACCATCTGTCCACCCATCCTATCAATCTGTCTGTCTGTCTGTCTGTCTACCAACCTCCTATAGCGCTGCTCACCTGATCATCCATCCATCCACTCGGGTAAGGAGGGTGAGATGGCAGCCTTAGTACACTTTAATGGATATTGGAAAACCATCTGAAGGTGTCGGCCATACCTGTTTGAGGTGATGAGGCAGCTTGATAGAATAATATATGAGGAGGAGTGTGTGGTGGTGGAGGAGGAGGAAGAAGGAATAATTGGCTGAAATGAGGTGGAGGAGGAGGAAAGGAGGAAGGAGGTGGTGAGTGGTGTTGGGCGGTGGTGGTGGTGTGGTGGTTGGGGTGTGTGCCCACATCTACCATCACCACCACAAATCCACTACCACCACCACCACCATTAAATCCACTACCACCACTACCACTACACACCTAAACAGCATCAGTAGTCACGTCCAGAAGCACAACAGTAAATCCTGGATATTAATGCACATGTCTTTTGTTAGCAGTGTCGGCACAGATCATGAATAATAAGCCTGTGGTGTGTAGTGTCGCCGAGAGTGTTGTGTGTGTGTCCCACAAATTATATCCCTAATAATTACTGGTTGAATGATTAAATTTCTAAACAGAGGCAACCTCTCTCTCTCTCTCTCTCTCTCTCTCTCTCTCTCTCTCTCTCCTCTCTATATAACACAATAGCTTGGCATTACAGTATCTCTCAGTCTCTCTCCTCTGAGGCAAGCACTCTTGAAGTGAATTGCTATAAACTCAAAATGGAAGGACTTGACCTACAGGTGTCTCTCGCCGTTACAGAAAACTTATATACCACCTCGAGCATCTGTCTCAGTCAGGAGGAGGAGGAGGAGGAAGGAGGAGGAGGAGGAGGAAATGTCAGGAGACGGAAGAGAAAAGGAGGTGACCGAATACCATGATAAGAAGTCAGAAACGGAGAGAAACGAGAGCAAGGAAGGAAAAGGAAGGAAGGAAGGAGGAACGATGGTTGGGAGAAGGATAGATTGTATAATATATTAATGTGTGTGTGTGTGTGTCAGTTTAAATTTACTACCACTACTACCACCTACCCCACCACCACCACTGCACCACCACCACTACCACAGGCCACGCACGCCGCACCACATACCATTCACTAATAAACCTTTTGTTAAATTTTGTGTTATAAATCAATAAGACCCTGCAAAAGGTTCTGAGAATGGAAAAAAGTACCTTAAGTGTTGGGCTGTGAGTTACCAGTCATTCAATTCACTTTTGTACTGTGACTTTGGGGCCATTGATATATGAGGAGTTTTTTGGGTACGATTAATCAGCATGAGTACAAAAAACTGTAAATTTTTATTTTAACATAGATTAGGCACTTTAAATTTTGGCCGCCTAACTGAGCTAAGTGAATGTAAATTAAAGTTAAGGTAGAGTCTCAAGTTAATTTTAATTTAATGGTGCTAGAAGGTATCAAGAAGCGAGAGTCTCAGTTAATTTTGTCTCTAACTGTTAAATGAACGTATCTGGTTAGTAGAGTCTCAGTGTAATATTGGTTCCATTTTTACAGATTTATCATGAAATTCTAATTAAGTTAGATTCGCTCTTTTCCTTATATCACTTATTTAGTTAAATTTCTTGTACAATTTTTAAGAATTTTTCTAGGTAGTTGCTTTCTTGTTGCGTTCTGGGTCTCGTTAGATATTCTTGTCATCTTCAAGTCGAGGCACGGTATTTTTAACCTCACCTCTTGAGGCGTCATAGATAATGTCATCTTAGTACCCGATATGAATATCTTTGAGGCGAGCCATGTGACCCGTTGGTAACCACTTGAATGATGATTTAGCCCCTGAGTACGATATTTAACCCTGATTACGATGACTTAACCCTTAACAGCTATACGAATTATCTTGGAGTCCGATGACCCTTGAGTGCGAAACCACTTCGGTTTGATGTCAGCCTCCGAATAGGATGGTATTCTTTGAGTACGGGGTGATAATTCCCTTGGTCGCTTTTGAAGTGCAGTGATAATTCCTTGATTATAATATGACCTCAGCCTTTCGACTAACCCTGGGTTTATGGTTCTTCCCTATTCTGACACGGCCAGCATAACCCAGCATGACTGGCGAACCCTGCCGACGCACGCATGGGCACTGACTTTGATTGCAGTGCAATATACACGACAGAAACCCTTTGGAGCTACTAACCATTGAGCAATATAAGAGTATCAACTCCTGAATTAACAACAGTTCCCTTGAGTACAGTATCATTACTCGGTGTATCTGACTGGTGAAACCGGTTTGTATACAGTCTTTACTATATCTTTGATTTCTATACCGAATTCTATAAGGTTAGGTTAGGTTGGGATTTGGTTGAGGTTAGGTTAGGATTGAGAATAACGTTTAGTTAGGGTAGGTTAAGGTAGGATGGGTTTAGATTAAGTTAGAGGATTAAGTTAAACTGCGGTAAAAAGATGATTTAAATCTGATGGTTAGGGATTATTAAGGTTAGGTTAAATTCTAGGTTGGAGATTAGAATAAGTTTGAGTTAATCCTTGAATGACGTTAGGAATACCAAGTTAAATTCGATTATTCAAGTTAGATAAGGTTAAATTCTCGATTCTGTTAGGGTTAGATTAAATTGGGTAAAACTTGAAAATAATTCACACTAAATCAGACTACAGTTAGATTAGGTTAGGTTAGGATGAATTTTTAGGATGGGATTGGTCGAATTAGGTAAGGCAGGAATAATAAAGATTAGGTTAAGTTGGGTTAGGGTTAGGTTAAGTTCTCCAGATTGGGGGATTAGTCAAAGGAATAGCCAATTACTCTCTCTATGGTGAAAATATCCTTAATGGATTGCTGTTTGATCATGGGAAACTAATCTGTTGAGGGGTGAGTGGGGGAGTGTCTAGAGATAGGTGTGTTAGGGGGGTGTCATCTTATGGGGTGATAAAGGGGGTGTCTGATGGGGGTGTGTTGGGGAGTGTCTTGGGGGTGATGAGTGTGCTGGGTGAGTGGAGGGGTGTGTTAAGGGAAGAGGTGTGTTGGAACCAGTGTGTGGGCTAAAGGGACTTTTCTTAAGGGGGTGTCTTTAAGGGGATGAATAAGGTGGTGGCATCTAAAATGTTAAGGGCAGTGTCTTCATGGGGGGAAAAGAGGGTGTCTTAGGGGTGATAAAATGTAAAGGGGACTGCTCAGTCACGGTTGACTACCTTAACTCGATACGTTCCAACATACGCTCCTGGATATGGACGACCTTGTGGTCGTTAAATTGGGTCGTTAATCGTTGGAAATTTATGAATTAACTCTTGCGTGAATGAATGCGTGTAGGCGGAGGACGTTCACCTGAGAGCATTGTAACTCTAGGATGAAACGACGCATTAGGTGATCTCCTGGGATCTGTAAATACCACAAACCTATTTCAGGATAAGACTTTGCCTTGAGCTCTGTCCTGGGAACTGTATACACCAGGCACCTCTGTTTACTTAACTCAGGATGAAGGACTGTGTGGCCATCACCATGTGGAAATATAGACAAGTCCTCCATGCGTCCTGCAATAAACCCTGGGATGAAGGACGCAAATATAGGACTTCCTGGAAAGATACTTCATTTCTAAAAGGACACTCTGGAGAAAAGAACTGACCGGGATCTGTTGCAGTCACGATATGTAGGTTATGAAATGTTATGGGGCGACACTGTGGTCATCGACACTCCTCATCCTGACGGGCGGGTTCGTTCCTTTTGCAGAAAGTGTTACTTCTTAAGTTCTTTTGCCATTTGCCTCTGTCTACCCAGCAGTACTGGGAACCTGGATGTTGAAATCGATTTGCGGATCGTATTCCGGGATAATGGTTAGCCAGTGCAGTTAGCGAGTTGTCCGGTCTTCTCGGACTATTCCTTGACATTGGGTCATGCAACTCGTTAACTCAGGGTGTTGTTAAGGTTAGGTTAGAGTTCAGTTGGATTAGGTTGGGTTAGATTAGGATTGTGGCCTCGAAATGTCTCAAAAACCTAACCTAACCATGAAAATCGCGACCAAGAACTGAAAAATTTATCTAGAAACAAATTTATATGTTTTCCTGAGATATATATAAAACAGGAAAATATCTTTCTTGTAATCCTTTGGCGTTGGAGTTTTTCCTTTCCACAAGGCTTTCAAGCGAATTAGGATGGCTGCTCTCTTCTAACCACACTCACTCTACCTCTCTCTCACACACACACACACCGCTCTACCTCCACACCACACTCCTCTCTCACACATTACGTCAGAACCAACGAAAACTCTCTCTCTCTCTCTCTCTCTCTCTCTCTCTCCCTCTCTCTCTCACCTCTCTCTCTCTCTCTCTGTCAATTTATGCAACAGCGCCCCTTATTTTCTGGGTCTGTCTGTCTGTCTGTCTCTTTGTCTATCTGTCTGTCTTTCTCTCCCCCTTACAATCTCTCACCCTCATTTTCTCCCTCACAGCTCACCACCCTTATTCTCTCCCCACAATCTCTCACCAACATTCTCTCCCCCATAATCTCCCCATCATTCTCTCCCCACAATCTCTCCCCCATCATTCTCTCCCCACAATCTCTCCCCATCATTCCTCTCCCCTACAATCTCCCCATCATTCTCTCCCCACAATCTCTCACCAACATTCTCTCCCCCCACAATCTCTACCCATCATTCTCTCCCTCTCTCTCACCTCCTCCACTAGGCAGCAACACACACACACCCTCCAAGAGTCATAGACAATGTTTAATCCTTGTTGTTCTTACCTGAGAAGTACTGGCGTCCACACAGAGAGAGAGAGAGAGAGAGAGAGAGAGAGAGAGAGAGAAAAGACCTGGACAGTGACAGACAGACAGACAGACAGACAGACAGACAGACCAACAATTCTATATATGCTCCCATCAGTTAGGCAGTGCTTGGGTTAAGACAGGCTGGGCTAGACAGTAAGACAGATAGACAGACAGACAGAGTAAAACCAACAGACAGACGCACTATATATCCCTCACCAGCTCGGCAGTACGGGGGTTAACACGAGAGACGGTAACAGGTCTTCACGCGACAACAAATGGTGTTTCCTCTAGTGTCGGCCGAATTTTGGGGGCAAGTCGTAAAGTCGGGTACACGATCCGACACCGGGTAAATGTTTGTTCTTCCCGACCACCACGAGCTGCGGGAGGAGGGAGAGGGAGGGTAGGTAGGGAGGAAGGAGGGTAGGGAGGGAGGATGGGTGGGAGGGAGAGGGAAGAGGAAGGGGATGGAATAAAGGAGGAGAGGAAAGGGGAAGGAGGAGGGAAGTGGATAAGTGAAGTGAGATCGAAGACAGGATGAGGTTAGGGGGAAGGAAGGAGGGGGAGTGGAAGGGAAGTGAACGGCTATTGAAGGACAGAGAAGGAGAGGAAGGAAGGGAGGTGGAAGGGCATGGGAAGAGGGAGGATGGGAGGGGAAAGAAGGAGGAGGTGAATGGAAGGAGGAAGGATAGGAGGGAAAAATGAAGTGAAAAGATGAAAGGAAAGACAAGAGAAGGGAGAAGGAGGTGAGTGGAAGGACTTTGTCTTTGTGTTTATATATAACGGTTCACTAATATTATGCCTCTAAAGCAAGCAAAGACAAAAACACGTCACTGAAGATCACTGCGGGAACAGGAATGGCTCTCACAACGCCACCAATTAAAGAACA
The DNA here is from genome assembly GCF_018991925.1 of Homarus americanus. Classification (NCBI taxonomy): domain Eukaryota; kingdom Metazoa; phylum Arthropoda; class Malacostraca; order Decapoda; family Nephropidae; genus Homarus; species Homarus americanus. Next base: position 197,484 of record NW_024745810.1, read on the forward strand.
ATTGAACCTATGTGAGAGAATACATACTGAGGGCGCGTGAACGTTTTCTATGATAACCCCAAACATATAATAGAAAACGTTAATAGAGAACCCCGTGTGGATGTTAAGGGTACACTTAAATAATATAAAGGTAATACATATAAGTGTAAGTAGCCACCCATCGTCCTACACCTTAAGGGTCATGTGATGCAATAAAATTATGTGCTGCCTAAATGTGTGCTGTTAACATTAATATTGATTGGTATGGAGTTTATAATAATTATATTGGTACTACTACTACTACTACTACTACTACTACTACTACTACTACTACTACTACTTTTTTTTTTTTTTTTTTTTTTTTTTTTTTAAACGTGGCCTCCAGCCTCCCCAATAGCCACACCTTCATACCATTTATTTACTACTACTACTATTACTACTACTACTACTATTACTACTACTACTACTACTAATATCGGATTAAATTCTTAGGCTGAACATTTAATTAAAGCGTTTAGATCTTTAACAAGACGTGTTGCGGCTGTAGTTGCCAGACGTCTGCGGGAGAAATATATTTAACTATATTTCTATTAATTTTTGCTATACTTAATAATCAAAATATTGATTGAGGATTGTGAGATATGATCTATATATACCATATTAAATATTAAATATAACACACACACGGCTTTTGGGCTTATAAAAAGTAACAAGAAATTTAAAACAAGATCTAAAAATATTTATCTATTCTTTTAAAGACAAAATAAAATTAAACAATAGTATTATATTTGTTGATAAGTTAAATAATGACCATCTACCAGCTTTCATAATGACGTCACATTTTGGCGTCGTGTGCAAAATAATGACGTCATAAAGTGGAGTCGTGTGCAAAACAGCATACCATAATGAACGGAATTCCTGTATTTTGATTGGTTAACGCGGCAACCACTGTAGAAACCTTAATAAACAGCGAATATCTCTTGACACTTAATATTCATGATTATCTCGGCACCACGAACACATTATTACACTGTCATGTACTAATTGTGTATGCTGATTGGCTTAATTTACGAACATGTTGCTTAATCTATATTATGCAGCTGATTTTCATGTGGTAAGTGTCAAGACCTTATGAACACGTTATTATCTCACTAATTATATTCTTCAGCTCTAATTAAGCATTATGATTGCATGAATTAGTAAAGACTTGTTAATATTATTAAGCTCTGTTTTTTCGTTTTACATTTGGATATTCAACATGTATGTAATGCTTGAAATGACGTCATGGCTATACTAGCATCTGATTGGCTGAATAATTCTTGCGTGACGTCATGGCCATACTTACTTCTGATTGGTTAAATTGTACTTATGTGTTGTCACGTTCATACTTGTTTCTGATTGGTTGATTTTTCTTACGTGACGTCATGACCATACTTGCTTCTCATTGGCTGAATTGTTCATGCGTGACTTCATGGCGTCATTTGATGCTTCTGATTGGCTTTCGTTCTCATACTTTTTTTTTCCTTGTCAGTTCTGCTTCATCAGTCATCGTGTTCGGTAGTGCTCCTCGGTGTGACGGTAATTCAGACGGTAATTAAGAACTGAATAGGACAAATATGAAGGAAATAAGAAAAGTAAATCATTTGACGGTTGATTAGTGTTTGAAAATATGATAAAGAAATGGATACGAATTACAAGAAAAGAATCCAACCTCGGGAAAGACTGTGGCTACTTGTTAAAGGTAAGTAATAAACAAGTAAACATTATTATAGCTAAAAAGTCTTTGATCGGTATAATAATATGTTGAAGTATAATAATTTAGGTTAGATAAGGTTAAGGCTTGTTAGTTTAGGTTAAATTAAGTTGGTTAAGGCTTGTTAGTTTAGGTTAAATTAAGTTGGTTAAGGCTTGTTAGTTTAGGTTAAATTATGTTGGTTAAGGCTTGTTAGTTTAGGTTAAATTATGTTGGTTAAGGCTTGTTAGTTTAGGTTAAATTAAGTTGGTTAAGGCTTGTTAGTTTAGGTTAAATTAAGTTGGTTAAGGCTTGTTAGTTTAGGTTAAATTATGTTGGTTAAGGCTTGTTAGTTTAGGTTAAATTAAGTTGGTTAAGGCTTGTTAGTTTAGGTTAAATTAAGTTGGTTAAGGCTTGTTAGTTTAGGTTAAATTAAGTTGGTTAAGGCTTGTTAGTTTAGGTTAAATTAAGTTGGTTAAGGCTTGTTAGTTTAGGTTCAATTAAGTTGGTTAAGGCTTGTTAGTTTAGGTTTTATAAAGTTAATTTTTGTTATTTTAGGTTAGATAAGGTTAATTTTTGTTAGTTTAGGTTAAATAAGGTTATTTTTTATTAGTTTAGGTTAAATAAGGTTAATTTTGTTAGTTTAGGATAGATAAGGTTAATTTTTGTTAGTTTAGGTTAGATAAGGTTAATTTTTGATAGTTTAGGATAGATAAAGTTAATTTTTGTTAGTTTAGGTTAGATAAGGTTAATTTTTGTTAGTTTAGGTTAAATAAGGTTAATTTTTGTTAGTTTAGGTTAGATAAGGTTAATTTTTGTTAGTTTAGGGTAGACAAGGTTATTTTTTGTTAGTTTAGGTTAGATAAGGTTAATTTTAGTTAGTTTAGGTTAAATTATGATAATTTTTGTTAGTTTAGGTTAAATAAGGTTAATTTTTGTTAGTTTACGTTAAATAAGGTTAATTATTTTTAGTTTAGGGAAAATAAAGTAAATTTTGTTAGTTTAGGTTAGACAAGGTTAATTTTTGTTAGTGTAGGTTAGATAAGGTTAATTTTTGTTAGTTAAAGTTTGAAAAGGGCATTTTTTTTAGTTTAGGTTAGATAAGGTTAATTTTAGTTAATTTGGGTTAAATGAGGTTAATTTTGTGAGTTTAAGTAAAATATGGATAATTTTGTTAGTTTAGGATGGATAAGGTTAATTTTTGTTAGTTTAGGTTAGATAAGGTTAATTTTTGTTAGTTTAGGTTAGATAAGGTTAATTTTTGTTAGTTTACGTTAGAAAATGGTATTTTTTGTTAGTTTAAGTTTGAAAAGGGTATTTTTTTAAGTTTAGGTTAGATAAGGTTAATTTTTGTTAGTTTAGGTTAGATAAGGTTAATTTTTGTTAGTTTAGGTTAGATAAGGTTAATTTTTGTTAGTTTAGGTTAGATAAGATTAATTTTTGTTAGTTTACGTTAGAAAATGGTATTTTTTGTTAGTTTAAGTTTGAAAATGGTATTTTTTTTAGTTTAGGTTAGATAAGGTTAATTTTAGTTAGTTTAGGTTAAATTATGATAATTTTTGTTAGTTTAGGTTAAATGAGGTTAATTATTTTTAGTTTAGGGTAAATAAAGTAAATTTTGTTAGTTTAGGTTAGACAAGGTTAATTTTTGTTAGTGTAGGTTAGATAAGGTTAATTTTAGTTAATTTAGGTTAAATGAGGTTAATTTTGTGAGTTTAAGTTAAATATGGATATTTTTGTTAGTTTAGGATGGATAAGGTTAATTTTTGTTAGTTTAGGTTAGATAAGGTTAATTTTTGTTAGTTTAGGTTAGATAAGGTTAATTTTTGTTAGTTTAGGATAGATAAGGTTAATTTTTGTTAGTTTAGGTTAGATAAGGTTAATTTTGTTAGTTTAGGTTAGATAAGATTAATTTTTGTTAGTTTACGTTAGAAAATGGTATTTTTTATTAGTTTAGGTTAAATAAGGTTAATTTTGGTTAGTTTAGGTTAGATAAGGTTAATTTTTGTTAGTTTATGCTAGATAAGGTTAATTTTTGTTAGTTTAGGTTGAATAAGGTTAATTATTTTTAGTTTAGGTTAAATAAGGTAAATTTTGTTAGTTTAGGTTAGACAAGGTTAATTTTTGTTAGCTTAGGTTAAATAAGGTTAATTATTTTTAGTTTAGGTTAAATAAGGTAAATTTTGTTAGTTTAGGTTAGACAAGGTTAATTTTTGTTAGTTTAGGTTAGATAAGATTATTTTTGTTAGTTTCGGTTAGATAAGGTTAATTTTTGTTAGTTTCAGCTAGATAAGGTTAATTTTGTTAGTTTTGGTTAAATAAGGTTATTTTTTTATTTTAAGTTAAATAATGTTAATTTTTGCTAATTTAGGTTAGATAAGGTTAATTTTTGTTAGTTTACGTTAGATAAGGTTAATTTTTGTTAGTTTCGGTTAAATAAGGTTATTTTTTATTAGTTTAGGTTAGATAAGGTTAATTTTTGTTAGTTTAGGATAGATAAGGTTAATTTTTGTTAGTTTAGGTTAGATAAGGTTAATTTTTGTTAGTTTAGGTTAGAAATTGGTATTTTTTGTTGTTTAAGTTTGAAAAGGGTATTTTTTTGTTAGTTTAGGTTAGATAAGGTTAATTTTAATTAGTTCAGTTAAATAATGATAATTTTTGTTAGTTTAGGTTAAATAAGGTTAATTATTTTTAGTTTAGGTTTAGGTAAATTTTGTTAGTTTACAAGGTTAATTTTTGTTAGTTTAGGTTAGATAAGTTAATTTTGTTAGTTTTGGTTAAATAAGGTTAATTTTTGTTAGTTTCGGCTAGATAAGGTTAGTTTTGTTAGTTTTGGTTAAATAAGGTTAATTTTTGTTAGTTTAGGTTAGATAAGATTATATTTTGTTAGTTTACGTTAGATAAGGTTACTATTTGTTAGTTTCGGTTAGAAAAGGGTATTTTGTTAGTTTAGGTTAGATAAGGTTAATTTTTTTTAGTTTATGTTAGATGAGGTTAACTTTTATTATTTTAGATTAGATAAGGTTAACTTTTGTTGTTTAGATTTAAGGTTATTTTTTGTTAGTTTAGGTTAGATGAGGTTAACTTTTGCTAGTTTAGGATAGATAAGGTTAAGGTTTGTTATTCTAGGTTATATTAGTCTATTTTTTTAGTTTAGGCTATATAAGGTAAGATAAGGTTAAGGTTTGTTAGATTATATTTGGTTAGATATGGTTTAGGATTGTTAGTTTAGGTTATATCAGGTAAGTTAAGGTTAATTTTTGTTATTTAAGGTTATATTTGGTTAGATAAGGTTAAGGTTTGTTAGTTTAGGTAATATTAGGTTAGATAAGGCTGTTAGGTTAATTAAATTGAGGTTAACTTAAATTAGGTTAGTTTAGATTAAGTTAAATCACACCACATCCACACACGCCTTTCCCTGTGAATTAATTATCGTCACTTACCTGTATTGCAGCTCGCCTGTGTTATTACCTGTATATACAAGATTACCTTTAATAATTAACTTTCCGTTGTTGTTAATGTTTCAAGAAAGTCAGTAACTGGTGAACTGTGTCTGGTAATGTGTAAAGTTGGGTAGTTTGGTTAGGTTAGGTTACGTAAAGTTGGGTAGTTTGGGTTGTAAAAAGTTGTTATACTTTTTGGGGGTACAGTTTGCATGGCGACTGAGACTTCTCGGTTTGTGTGGAGTTTTTTGATGGTGACGTAACTATTGGGGTGAAGTAACTATTGGGGTGACGTAACTATTGGGGTGACGTAACTATTGGGGTGACGTAACTATTGGGGTGAAGTAACTATTGGGGTGAAGTAACTATTGGGGTGACGTAACTATTGGGGTGACGTAACTATTGGGGTGAAGTAACTATTGTGATAACGTAACTATTTTGGTAACGTAACTATTGTGGTAACGTACTATTGGGGTAACGTAACTATTGTGGTAACGTACTATTGGTGGTAACGTAACTATTATGTCCACGTAACTATTCTGCTTGTAGTAACTGTTCCGTAACGATGATCATTTAAATTCTTATACTGTAATTTTAACAGATCGTTGTTAAAAAAGTTACAAATGTTAAAATGTCACTGGTCTCTGACTAAACTCAACTCGAGTACACTAATGAGTAATATATTCATGAGAGGAAAAGTTCAGTTAGGGAATGAGATTCGATGAACACAAGTTGACTGCTTTTGTTTTAATATATTTAACTTGTGAGTGTGTGTTTGCCTCCCTCCCTCCCTCCCTCCCTTCCTTCCTACCTAGTCTTCCTTCTTCTCTTCGACCTCTTCCCTCCGTTCCGCCCTCCTTCCCCCCTACCTCTTTTCCCTCTTCCCTCCTCTGTTTTTGATACTTATAGTCTCATATATTACAGTATAGTCGGCCATTCAACAATTACCTTCCCTATGACACATTGACCTCCACCTTCCAAATATCCGGACGAAGATTCACACTCTCTCCCTCCCAATCATCCAAGCTCTTTTATTCGGAAATGATGCGGGAATGAAAACTCGTAAATGGAATTAAAATATAAATGACTGTTTTATTTAATTATTTATTTAACTCTTTTCATTTAAATGTTTTGTGTTAGTAGTGGCAGATTACGAGACAAGAGGGTTAAGGGAATCAATGGACAAAATGCTGGACAAAATAGATGTTTCTTTTAGAGAGTTTGTTTTTGTCTGACTGCTGGACAAAATAGATGTTGTATTTATTTAGTCCTGTTGGACAAATGGATCTGTTTATTAGGGTTAGGGGGTTGCTTATTTACTGGACAAAACTAATTGTTTCTTCACTATTGGACAAAACTAATGGTTTCTTTATTACTGGACAAAACTAAAGGTTGCTTTAGGCTACTATTGGACAAAACTGGTGGTTGATTTACTACTGGACACAACTAAAGGTTGTTTCACTATTGGATAAACTACTGATTATTACTACTGGACAAAACTATTTGTTGCTTTATTAGTGCACAAAACTAAAGGTTGCTTCACTATTGGACAAAACTAATAGTTACATTACTACTAACTTCTAGAAAAAACTAATGGTTGCTTCACTACTGGACAAAACTAATGGTTGCTACCACTATTGGATAAAAATATTGTTGTTTTTTACTACTGGACAAAACTAATGGTTGCTTCAATACTGGACGAAACTAATGGCTGCTATACTAATGAACAAAACTGATGGTAATTTCGCTACTGCACAAAATTATTGGTTGCTTCACTGTTGGACAAAACCAATAGTTGCTTTACTACTGGACAACACTAATGGTTGTTTCACTTTTGGACAAAATGATTTTTTGCTTTATTGTTGGACAAAACTAATGGTTGCTTTTCTACTGGACAAAATTGTTACTTTACTATTGTACAAAACTAATGGTTACTCTACTGCTGGACAAAATAATTTTTTGCTTTATTATTAAACAAAACTAATGGTTACTATACTGTTGGACAAAACTAATGATTGCTTTATTATTAGACAAAACTAATGGTTACTTTACTGCTGGAAAAATAAAATTTTGCTTTATTATTGGACAAAACTAATGGTTACTATACTGCTGGACAAAACTAATGGTTACTATACTGCTGGACAAAACTAATGGTTACTATACTGCTGGACAAAACTAATGGTTACTATACTGCTGGACAAAACTAATGGTTACTATACTGCTGGACAAAACTAATGGTTACTATACTGCTGGACAAAACTAATGGTTACTATACTGCTGGACAAAACTAATGGTGCTATATACTGCTGGACAAAGTGTGACTGTACAAAATAATTGAATAACCAAAACACACATAGGTTTAACTTCTTTTGGACAAACGATTGGACAAATTGTTTTAGATTAAAAACTTTTAGTCAAGTTATTATATAATGATGTTCTATAATACATATACCATGATGTCATAACTCATCGTGACGTCATCTCCCTCACTGTGACGTCATACAGACTCTTATTCCTTGGCCGCGTCAGAAAATATCACATGTCAACGGCAACACATTTTTCCTGGTGCAGTAAGTCTTATATTGGGTCTCGCTGCCTCACGTTATATGTCAGATTTCTTCCTTTATTAATACGGTCACGACAGGGTCACCACCAGCCTGGGTCACCGGTGAAGACTGGGAGGTTAGGTGAAGACAGGGGAGTCGTGGGTGGGGTAAGGTGGTGGGCGGGGAAGGGCAGCATCATTCTCCAAGACTTCCCTTTCTGCCGCCTCGCTGGTCCTTATCTGTGTCCCCTAGCCCCCCCCTTTGGTTCCCTCCTTCCCTGCTTGCCTTCTCTGCTTGCCGTTCATTTCTCCCTCCTGCTTGCTTCTGCCTGCCCCCTTTCTTAGTCCCTTACTGCCTGCCTGCTCCCTCTCTCCCTCCCTCCCCTCCTCTCCCTCCCTCCCTCCCTCCTCCCTTCCCTCTCTCCCTCCCTCCCTCCCTCCCTCCCTCCCTCCCTCCCTCCCTCCCTCCCTCCCTCCCTCCCTCCCTCCCTCTCCTCCCTCCCTCCCTCCCTCCCTCTCCCTCCCTCCCCTCCCTCCCTCCCTTCTCCCTCCTCCTCCTCCTCCCTCCTCCTCCTCCTCCCTCCTCCCTCCTCCCTCCCTCCCTCCCTCCCTCCCCTCCCCTCCTCCCTCCCTCCCCTCCCTCCCTCCTCCCCCTGCACCAGATCTCTCAAAACCACCTCACGTTTAATATTTCTATTCCTCTTAACTTTTGGTAAGAAAACAAATCTCATGGCTCGTTTTTTTAAATGTTACGTCTTAACAACATTACGTCAAAATTCTGTCGTAATTCTATGGAATCTCGTAATTTGGTCTACGAGATAAAATAAATGACTAATGTTATGAGAAATTATCTAATGACGTCATTAAGTTTGCATCAAAATAACATTCAGATTTTTAAAGTAGATAGATGGATTGTCTTCATTCCATCTATCAGAACAGAAATGACTTAAGAATCAATAATCATTTTAATCGTAGTTGGTGACGTGAGAACATATCTAACTCATTGTCTGAAACCACAATTATCTTACGAACCCTTAAGAATCTCACCTCAGAATCTCATAAAGTTAAAAATTTTCCTCCTAACTGGTGATCTGAGAAGGTACCTGGTGACTCGAGGCCTTTTAAGTCAGGTCACCAAGATAGATGGGTTAATGACATCAAGATTACGTTAAGACTGTATCGTAACATGGGAGAAAAGATTGACAAGCGATTCTCCGAGGCTTTGGGATCCTGATTAGCTCATCTGATGGTAAAGGGAAACACATTTTGAGCTTATCAGTGTTGGAGGAGGGGAAAAAATGTTCGCTTTATCAGTGTGGGTAGGAGGAAATTTACGAAGGAGGGATACAGTGTGTCGATTTGATCCAGAACCCGTGGATAGTGTTTGTGTACCCGTGGATAATATTGATCATGTACCCGCGGATAGTGATGACTGTACCCGCGAATAGTGATGGCTATGTACCTGCGGATAGTGTTGTAGTGATGGCTGTGTACCCGCGAATAGTGATGGCTGTGTACCTGCGGATAGTGTTGTCTGTGTACCCGCGAATAGTGATGGCTGTGTACCCGCGAATAGTGTGTCTGTGTACCCGCGGATGCTGTAGTTATTTGTATCTCACGTACCAAAGGGAGGAGGGAGGTGGGTAGGTTGCAGGTAAGTGTCTGTGTACCCGCGGATGCTGTAGTTATTTGTATCTCACGTACCAAAGGGAGGAGGGAGGTGGGTAGGTTGCAGGTAAGTGTACTGCTCCGCTAGACACGGTATATAACTTTATTACGCTCACCCCCGCATAAAAGTTTCCGGAAGGTCTTTTGATGTCAGCTGGGCAATAGGAGAAGCAGAGCGTCTGTCATCTGCTAGTTCCTGTGGGCTGTGGGATCGCTGTGGTGTGGGGTTCCTGTGGGCTGTGTGTGGGGTTCCTATAGTGTTCTGGTGTGGGATTACTATGGGCTGTGGGACGCCGCGTTTTGGTTAGATAGTGAGACGGGGGGGGGGGCTCTAACGGCGGACTCATTATATCCAACACTGCACTTGATCACCTTCACTTCCTTAACTGTATAGATAGGTACCCACTCACAGATGGATAGACTAGGGGTGACCCAAGCACAACAAACTAGGAGTCGAGTTCTGTATCCACTCTACTCAAGTGGAGAAGAAAAAAATGATGAGTCACTCTTGTAATGTACAGTACAGTACATCCAGTATAATAATCACAGGACAGATTTAAATAGCCACTCTTGATGGAGCTATTTAGAAAAGCTATTAATTAGAGACACTTGTTCTTACACTTATCACCAGCTAGTTAACTATAAGTGAACAATTATCGTTATGTACGCTATTTTTTATCGTTATATGGTATATTTTTCATCAAAGCGATAGAGTAAAAATATGTTTGTTATAGACTACCCAGAGAGAGAGAGAGAGAGAGAGAGAGATAAAGGTGTACCCGAAAACGGGAAAAGGTGTCGGGAACTAAAATAAATTTGCCATAATACCAACTTTTTTCAATTTTTTATTAGTCCTTATATATACTGTATATACTATAGACCATAAACCCGCCAATTACAGGTCAAGTACGATACCTCACACCTTCCCTCCAATTACCGGATATTATCATTCATAAGACCGGAGTAAAAACCACAGGAGAAAAAGTTCATTGGGAGTGATGACAGACTCTGGAGGTAAGAGTTATATACAGGTAAAAAGACTGTGTGTGTGTGTGTGTGTGTGTGTGTGTGTGTGTGTGTGTGTGTGTTGTGTGTGTGTGTGTGTGTGTGTGTGTTGCGTGTGTGTGTGTGTACCTAATCTATCTCTGGCAGGGATTCCGAGAAGTGTAATTTAGGATTGAAGGATATTCTTTTGATTTTATCTTAAAGGAGAATTTTTTAAGAACGAAATGGTGATGGTGGGTGTTGTTGTGGGTTGACAGACAGACAGACAGACAGATAGACAGACAGACAGACAGACAGATCCAGTGTATATATAGACCTACATTATTATTACACCTTTAGTATAGCCTCGGTGTATTGCTGATAATAATAATAATAATAATAATAACAGACATCACCCCGGGCCCTCACCTTCACCAGACATCACCCCGGGCCCTCACCTTCACCTCACGAGTGTTCAGAAAGTCAAAGTTTGAAGTTCCTTTCCCGTGTATGTGTGTCTTTCATTCTTTCTTTCTTTCTTTCTTTCAGGTTGTGTCTTATTTTATCTCTGTCTCTCTGTCTGTCCTTGTATGTCTCTGTCTCTTTTATTTCTCTGTGTCTGTCTGTCTTCCTGTGTGTCTCTCTGTCTCTGTCTGTCCATCTCTCTTTCTCTCTGTCTGTCTGTGTTTATCTTTTTCTTTTGTGATTATTTTTCTCTCTCTCTTTTTCTCTTTGCTTTTATCTCTTTCATGTTGTTCTTTTTCCTTAATTTTTTATACATTTTTCTCTCTTTTGTCTCAAATTTTCTTTCACTGTCTTTGTTCTTTTTGCCTTTCTCTCTTTTCCTCTCCCTGCTCTCTCTTCCTTTTTATCTCCCTGACTTTCTCAATATTTGCCTTTCTCACCTTTTCTCTCTCTCTCTCCCTGTACTTTTCTTTTTCCCTTCTTTCTTCTTTCCCTGCCTTTTTCTCTTGCGTTTATCCCCCTTACGTTTCTCTCTCCCTGTGTTTATCTTCCCTTTCCTCTCTTTTCCTGCCTTTATCTCTCTCTCCCTGCCTTGTTGTCTCTGCCTTTCCTTCTCCCTATATTTCTTTCTCCCTGTTTTTCTATCCTTACCTCTCTCTTTCTCTCTCTCTCTCTCTCCCTCTTTCGCTGTTCTCTTCTCCAAACTACTTAAAAAACGAAGATAAAATTAAAGGAACGCAGAGAAAAACGGCAAAACTAATTTCCTCGCGAAGATGTAAATAGTAGAAAGGAAGACTGGGAGAACTAAGAGACCTGTTTATATTCGTGTTCTCTATTTCTCCTTTTCTTTCTCCTGTTCTCTCTCTTTTATATTTTCTTCTTTCTCTCTTTTTTCACTTTTATTTTCTTTTATCTCTATTTTGTATCTTCTCTTCACTCTTCTGTTCTCTTTTTCGATTCTTTTCGGTGTCTCTCTTTTATATTCCTTTCTCTCTTCACTCTTTCATTCTCTTCTATCACTCTTCATTTTTTATCCTTCCTCCTGTCTCTCTCTCCCTCTCTCTCTCTCTCTCTGTTTGCCACTGTCTTCCTCCCTCTCCCCTTCCCTCTCTCTTCTCTTTCACTTTTTTCTTTCTCTTTCTCTATCTTTATCTGTTTGTCTGTCTCTCTCGCTCTAATTAAACCCTATATATTTCCTTGCTCTTCCACCTAAATTAACCCCAATCTTCCCGAATCAACCAATAGGTTCCAATCTTAATGACTCCCTGTTACACCTAATCCTAATACAGGTAAACCTTAATCCTAATGGCTAGGTCATAGGATAAAGAAGGATGATAATTAGGATTGAAGCCAATGGGAACCTACGAAATTTGACGATAACTTGAGCCGTAAATTATAGTAGTCAAGTGTCGCTCTACTGAAGATTCTACAGGGCAGATATTTGGCAGGTCACCATTACTGCTCCCCCCCCCCCCTCATCTTCTTTAATTCCATGTAATATAGAATCTGTCCTACTTTAAATCCAGGTTATATTATTGCTCTTACTTTATAGCTATATGGTGTGTCTTATTTTAGGTTTATTTCATATATTTCTCTTACTTTACCGGTGTTTCTTCCTTTAGTTTGGAAATATTTCTCTGTTCGTTTATGCCCATTTGATATTGTCTCTCTCTTACTTTACTTTAATATTTTCATTTATGTTGGAAATTCGTTAAGAGTAAAAGTTTCTTGTCGTCACCTACTTTTTGGGGAGCTTATTAATTCAACTTACTTTTTTTATACTTTTGTTCAGATGTAATTATTTCGTTATATATATATATTTTTTTTTACTTTTTGGGTATTTTTAAGCTTACTTTATGATGCAAATTACTCAACAGAAGCAGAAATATTCTTGGTGCTATTTACTTGTGTATCCGAACATCCACAGTATATCCGACCATCCATTGTGTATCCGAACATCCACTGTATATCCGAACAGCCATTGCGTATCCGAACATCCACTGTGTATCCGAACAGCCACTGCGTATCCGAACAGCCACTGCGTATCCGAACATCTACTGTATATCCGAAGAGCCATTACGTATCCGAACAACCATTGTGTATCCGAACATGAAAGCAGAACTGGAGTAAAATTTGATGATATTTTTGCTGTTGGAATGGCGTAAAGTTCCTGCTGATGGTTTTATCTGCAGACCGGTGAAGAAGAGAGCTGTTGGTGTGTGGGATTGTGGTTGTTGGTGGTGATGGTGGTTGTGGTGGTGGTAATGGATGTTGTTGTTGCTGCTGGTGGTGGTAGTGGTGGTTGTTGCTGGTGGTATTGGTGGTGGTGGTGGTGGTGTTGTTGTTGCTGGTGGTGGTAGTGATGGTAGTGGATGTTGTTGTTGTTGGTGGTGGTGGTAGTGGTGATTGTTGCTGGTGGTGGTAGTGGTGGTTGTTGCTGGTGGTATTGGTGGTGGTGGTGGTGGTGTTGTTGTTGCGGTTGGAGGTGGTGCTGGTGGTGTGATTTTTGTTGTTAGTTGTTTTAATTGTTTTTTGTTCCTTTTGTTGTAGCTTTTGTTGTTGTTGTTGTTGTATCTTCTGTTAATGTTGTTGTCTCTCGTTGAGTTATTTTGATGGGCTGATGAAATACACACACACACGTAAACAATTATTAAAGATAAATACACAGAATTACCCCCACTCTCTCTCTCTCTCTCTCTCTCTCTCTCTCTCTCTCTGTCTCTCTCTCTCCTCTCTCTCTCTCTCTCTCTCTCTCTCTCTCTCTCTCTCTCTCTCTCTCAAAAGGTATTCTAGTCTGTATTTCTCACGGATTCTACAGACTTAACCACTAACTACAGACACTCTTGGGCTGTATACAGACTTATTCACTAACTACACAACAGCATATTGTCTGTGGCTGTATAAAGACAACATAACAGCCTCGGAGATACGTGCCGTTTACCCCGTTAGTGTAAAGTGAGGGGCCGAGGCTGTTATCCAGACCAATAGCTGTAATCTGAAGCATTATTCACCCGTGTAATTATAGTGTGTGTGGGAAACGCCTTAGAACAACACACACACACACACACACACACACACACTCTCGCTCTCTGTCTCTCCCTTTCTGTCTGTCTGTCTCCCTGTCACTCCTCAAACACTCAAACACACACTCTCTCTCTCTCTCTCTCTCTCTCTCTCTCTCTCTCTCTCTCTCTCTCTCTCTCTCTCGCTCGCTCTCTCTCTCTTTGTCTGCCACTCTCTCTGTCTCTGTCTCTCTTTCTCACACATAAACACACATACCACGACAAATTTACTTAAATGGAATATTTAGTGTAACTTGTGATGATCACTGAGAGAGAGAGAGAGAGAGATGACCTCTCCTACACACAGGGCATTGTTAGAAATTGGTCTCAGATTCCCTTTAAAGAAACGAAGAATCTCCCCCCCAAGACGCAATATGTGGAGGGAGGGAGAGAGAAAAGGCGTTTTGTTGCCGTTCCTTCTCCACGTATATTGGACAGCAGACAAGATGGAAGAGATGCGAAGATGCAGACTACAGTTGTGAGTTTTGTAGTTTATCTTACTAGTTCCACCTCCGTCTAGTTTCACGTCTCGGGGAAAACATTCGCTCGGGTGTTTTAAAAGTTGGTCAGAAGTAAACATGAGAATTTGTGAAAGTTTTGGGTGGGGGGGGGGGGTCGAGCGTGTCTTGCTTGCTTGGCTTTTCCCTGTTATGCTTCTTACAGTGAATGTTGTGTGTATGTGATAGATAGATGGATAGATAGATAGATAGGTAGATAGATAGATAGATCGGATCGAGACAAATAATGTAAAAGAGAGAGAGAGAGAGAGAGAGAGAGTTTTAACTGCCGCATTCTTTCAATTAACTTTTCATAATGTTGCGTGTATCACTTGTTCCTTAGGTAATTTAACCCCTTGAGTACGATGTCTTAACCCCTTGAGAACGATGTCTTAACCCCTTGAGTTCGATGTCTTAACCCCTTGAGTACGATGTCTTAACCCCTTGAGAACGATGTCTTAACCCCTTGAGTACGATGTCTTAACCCCTTGAGTACGATGATTTAACCCCTTGAGTATAATGATTTAACCCTTGATTACGATGATTTAACCCCTTGAGTACGATGATTTAACCCTTGAATACGATGATTTAACCCCTTCATTATGATGATTTAACCCCTTGAGTACATTGTATTAAGTCATCTTATTCAAGGAATTAAAAACCATCATTTAATCTGAATTACAGGACCTGAGAGCAATAAAGATCTTCCCCCTTATTACCGAACCGAGAAATATCACCTTTATGGCACAAGACGCTGGAGCAGGAAATTGGATGTGATGTTAAATGTCTTTGTCGATACATCGTTGGGCAAATACGAATAGCTGGTGAGGAGGTTAAAGTGGCCATCAGCGGCTGAGAGAGAGAGAGAGAGAGAGAGAGTGACAGTCAGATAGAGAGCTAAATAGTGACAGATAGAAGAACGTTGGAGGGTGACAGTCAGATAGAGAGCTAAATAGTGACAGATAGAGAGAGAGAGAGTTGGAGACGGTCAGATAGAGCTAAATAGTGACATAGAGAGAGAACGTTGGAGGGGTGACAGTCAGATAGAGAGCTAAATAGGACAGATGACAGAGAGAGAGAGAACGTTGGAGGGAGTGACAGTCAGATAGAGAGCTAAATAGTGACAGATAGAGAAAGAGAGAGAGAGAGAGAGAGAACGTTGGAGGGAGTGACAGTCAGATAGAGAGAGAGAGAGAGAGAGCGTTGAAGGGAGTGAGAAACAGTCAGATAGAGAACTAAATAATGACAGATAGAGAGAGAGAGAGACAGAGACAGAGACACAGTCACAGTAAGGCGCATCATCTTAAACAAAACCCACCTTCTGTACAGTACGTCTGGTCCCCACCAAAATATTATATAACCTTACCTTTGATCTGTATGAACTTACCTAAACTCCTTTGAAACTTTTCTGAAGAACGAGCTTGGTGAAGTTGTCTCCATTGTGCGTGTGTTCGTCCTCCACAATGGCTTTTATCGTCCATTATCGTCCGGACAATACCGAGTAGGGATCATCAAAGTGTCACGGACGAGTTGTTGAAGGGGAAAGAAAGGAGTGTGAGAGGGAAAAAACTCGAGTAATTGTTGGTCATTCCCATTTATTCTTTTAATGTTATTTTTTTGATGAGAGAGAGAGAGAGAGAGAGAGAGAGAGAGTTTTTTCGTTTACAATGTGATGATGGAAACTTACTTTGTCACTTGCAATCACCTCACCACACACGCCACCTCCTTCACCACGCGTTATCTCCTCTCTCTCTCACCACCCTCACTATACACCACCACACATCACACACATCACCATCATCACACACCACCCTCACACACCACCCACAACATTCACACCACACACATCCATCACTACCCACAACCCACACACTACACACCACACTCACTACACACTACACGTCACACACCACAATCACCACACACTACACACCACACTCACTACACACCACACACACACACTCACTACACACACCACACACCACACTCACACATCACACTCCTACACCACACACCACACTCACACACATACCTCACTACACACACACCCCCTCACACACACCACACTCACTACACACACACTCACCACACACACCACCTCACTACACACCACACACACTCACTACACACCACCTCCCCCTCACTACACACACACCACTCCCACTCACACCCACACCTCACACACACACACTCACTACACACCCACACACCTCACTACACCACACACCCTCTACACACACTACACTCACCACACACCACCTCACTACACACACCACACACCTCTACACCACCTCTCACCACACACCACTCACTACTCACCACACACCACACTCACTACATACCACACACCACACTCACACCACACACCACACTCACTACACACCACACACCACACTCACTACACACCACACACCACACTCACTACATACCACCTCCTCTCTCACTACACAACAGGTCTCACTAATTGTTTGTCAAATGATTACACAGTCAGCAGCGCCGCCTACCCAGCGCCCACTACACACAAAGACTTACAAACAAGACACGAACCATCAAAGTCGTCTTGTTTGTGGTTTATTTGTTTGTTTGTTAGTAGACAGGTTGTTTGTTGTTTGGTGTTTGTAGAGCTGAAGGTTTTATTGTACCCTATTTCTGTTTTATTCGAGATAAAGAAGACAGACAGACAGACAGACAGACAGACAGGCAAACAAAGCACTACCTAACACCAGCAGAAAGCCCCACATTCCTACTACAGGGAAGGTACAAGGAGACACACACACACACACACACACACACACACACACACACACACACTATACAGAGGAGAGAACCACCAACAAAACCCTGACAGATCCCCGGGATAGAACCGCCGGAATATAAACAACGCAACCTTTTATCCCTGACTCAGGCGCACCCATCCACTGGCCTGGTGGCGCTAAACCCGTATATAGCTCACTAAACCATTTTATGATGGCGTGTATGGCTAACCTGCTGTGGTAGGGGGAGTTAGGGTGGTGATGTGGTGCTGTGGTAGGGAGAGTTAGGGTGATAGTAGTGGTGTTGTGGTGCTGTGGTGGGGGGAGAGTTAGGGTGGTGTTGTGGTGCTGTGGTAGGGAGAGTTAGGGTGATAGTAGTGGTGTTGTGGTGCTGTGGTAGGGAGAGTTAGGGTGATAGTGGTGGTGTTGTGGTAGGAAGAGTTAGGGTGATTGCTGTGGTGGTGTTGTGTTAGGAAGAGTTAGGGTGATGGTGATTGCTGTGGTGGTAGGGAGAGTTAGGGTGATGGTGATTGCTGTGGTGCTGTGGTGGTAGGGAGAGTTAGGGTGATGGTGATTGCTGTGGTGGTAGGGAGAGTTAGGGTGATAGTGATTGCTGTGGTGGTAGGAAGAGTTAGGGTGATAGTGGTTGCTGTGGCAGTGCTGGGGAGGGGAACGGAACTCGGTCTTAATATTGTCTAAGTAAATTTATCCCCACCTGTACGGACTAGGAATGCCTGGGGATCGAACCAATGACCTTTACGACGGGATTTAAGTGTTGTATCCACTCGCCCACTGCACCCCTTAACTAGTGTAAATTAAAGCTTAAACTGGGGGATTATGTTGGCTGCAGATAATGAAAAATGTCTTTGAGTTGATTGATTGTTAATTAAGTTTGATTACTATAAGGGTAATAGGGAGCGGTGGCCGAGTGGTTACACAAGCGTTCACCTGCATTTGATAAGGTAATTGGTTTAAATCCCTTTGTCTATTTGCATTCCCTCTTCTGATATTCTCTGATGACCTGACCTAACTAACCAACCAACCTAACCTGATCGAAACTAACTTTACCTTGCCTAACTTAACCTAACCAAACCTAAGATAACTCAATGTAACTTAACCTAACTCAACCTAACCTAACCTAACCTCACCTAACCTCTTTCTTAGATGTCCTGATGATCGCTATTTGTAAAGGTTAATTTACCACTGACGATAATGATAAGCACTACCTACCTCACTGTAAATGACAAATATCACATAAATCATCTGTAAATTACAAACTGTACTGTAATCAATGCACGGAACGACCACTGCTCTATAACCATTTCACGTATCAACCAAAACTGTAATCACTGAGTCGACTATCGTGTTTAACAAGTTGTTGACGTCACGCACACACACACACACCATCCATATATCACATTGATGGATGGTCACACTGTATTGCCAGGTGCCATAATACAATGTGATATACGGAGTTTATTCATAATATGTGGGTACAGGGGAAGCTTCAGGTGCAAGGGTATAGTGTTAATTAAGTAGGCGTTAAAGGTAGAGATTTTGACTATAAAGTACAGGGACAGATTTAGTCTCTCTCTCTCTCTCTCTCTCTCTCTCTCTCTCTCTCTCTCTCTCTCTCTCTCTCTCTCTCTCTCTCTCTCTCTCTCTCTCTCTCTCTCTCTCTCTCTCTCTCTCTCTCTCTCTCTCTCTCTCTCTCTCTCTCTCTCTCTCTCTCTCTCTCTCTCTCTCAACTGTGCAACAAATATTTACCTGAACAACAATACTGAACATTCACACTCTGAACAAAGTAATTCAGGGAGAGTTAATGTTTAAAAGATTAGCCACTCAGAGGATTAACACATATCAGGGGATTATGGTTGATTAGGGATTAGCTTTGAATAGATAATCTTTATATCCAGTTATTAATGGTTATGATATGTTTACTAACACTCTTAGCAACGTGAGAGATGGAGAGGCTTAGTTATTATTGCCTTGGTGGTGACAATAACACCACCACCACCACCAACAACAACAACAACAACCTCAACAACACAAACAACAACAACAACAACAACAACAACAACAACAACAACACCACCACACCAACAACAACAACGCAAACAGCAACACCAACAACAACAACTCAACAACAACAACAACACAACAAACAACAACACCACCAACAACAACAACCTCAGCAACAACAACAACAACAACACAAACCAACAACAACAACAACAACAACAACAACAAAACAACAACAACACCACCACCACACACCAACAACAACACAAACAGCAACACAACAACAACCTCCAACAACAACAACAACAACAACACAAACAACAACACCACCAACAACAACAACAGCAAACAGCAACACCAACAACAACCTCAACAACAACAACAACACAAAGAGCAACAACAACAACAACAACAACAACAACAACAACAACAACAACCACCAACCACCAACAACAAGCACAAGCAGCAACACCAACAACAACCTCAAACAACAGCAACAACAACACAAGCAACAACACCACCAACAACAACAACCTCAACAACAACAACACCACCAGCAACAAGCACCAACAAACAACAGCAACAACACAAACAGCAACACCACCAACAACAACAACAACACAAACAACAACAACCAGCACACCAACACCAGCAACAGCAAGCAACAACAACAACACCAGCAACAACAGCAACCGCCAACAACAACAACAACACCAACAGCAACAACAACAACACCACCAACAACAACAAGCAACAACACAAACAACAACACCAACCAACAACAACAACAACACAAACAACAACAACCTCATCAACAATAATAATAATAATAATAATAATAATAATAATGATGATGATGATGATGATAATAATGATTATAATAATAATGATAATAATAATAATAATATTTACATTACCAGGAAACACTTAATTATCAGTGGAAATTTAAATCACCAATAGACATTTAAATCACGTGGCGACAACACAACAACAACAACACCACCAACAACAACAACAACAACAACAACAACACCAACAACAACAACAACAACAACACCAACAACAACAACAACAACAACAGCAACAACAACCTCTTCAACAATAATAATAATAATAATAATAATAATAATAATAATAATGATGATGATGATGATAATAATGATTATAATAATAATGATAATAATAATAATAATAATATTTACATTACCAGGAAACACTTAATTATCTGTGGAAATTTAAATCACCAATAGACATTTAAATCACGTGGCGACATTTAAACCACCTCTAAGCCATCACTTATGGACCTTTAAATCACATATGGACATTTAAAGCACCATTGGACATATATCATTTGACATTTAAATCACCTGGAGATATTTAAATACCCTCTTAACAATCACCTGTGGACATTTAAATCACTTATGGACATGTAAAGCACCACTGGAGATTTATCACTTGACATTTAAATCACCTCCTAACAATCACCTGTAGACATTTAAATCACCTATGAACATTTAAAGCACCATTGGACTTTATCATTTGATATTTAAATCAATTAGGGGCATTTAAAGACACACACACACACACACACACACACATCAATGAATACAAAGTTCTGTTTACAAATATATATATATATATATATGTATTTGTAGCGTCAAAAACATTTCACATTTTAACTCATCCGTGACAAATATTTATAAACAAATTAGGTTTGTTTATCTTCAGCTGATAATTAGATTTCATGTAATTAGTGATGATTATTTTGTTATGAAAGATTAGTGTGAAAATTATTTGCTGGGCTGGATGATTGAATTTGGTGCTTTATTGGTGATCCTGGTGAGTGGTGATTGGTGATTGATGGGGTATATAGTGGTGATTGAAGGGGCATTTACTGGCACATACATACATACAAATACTAACCATTTTCTTTCACTCGACGGGTAACTTAAACATAGCTCTCGCTTTTCGTGGTCGTGTCGTTACATATATTTCATGCATAGCAATATTTCAATATCCAGGGAACAATATAACAGAGAAAGAGTGTCAATATGTGTGTCTGTGTTGTTGTGTGGATCACCATATTTGACTGTGTATACAAGACTGACTCTCTCTCTCTCTCTCTCTCTCTCTCTCTCTCTCTCTCTCTGTGTGTGTTCGTGGGTATATGTGTTTGTTGATGTTGTGTTTGCGTTTAAAGAGAGACAGACAGACAGAAAGAGGCAGAGACAGAGAAAGAGACAGAGACAGAGAAAGAGACAGAAACAGACAAAATGCACCTTCCACTACTCAGCCTTCACTAAACGCCCTTCACCTTCACTAATGACAAACTCAACACTGGTTTATATGCATCGTGATGCTTAAAGACCCGTCAGGGACTTTTACCGAGGCAAGAGCTATTTACTAGACTAAATAGCTTTCTGTTTAGAGTAAATATCGTGTGGCTATTCACCTGCTAGTGTGTTATCGAGCGAGGTATAAGGATTTTTGTGTGTGTGTGTGTGTTAGCAGTATTATGTTGGTCTTGAGTTAAGTTGCTGGAGAAGGAGGAGGAGGAGGAGGAGGAGGAAGAGAAGAAGGAAGAGGGGGAGAAGAAGGAGGAGGCAGTCATACACAATTATGATATACTAAACAAACACCTCCGTCAAGTTGTCTGTCTGTCTGCAAATCCCTATTATGTGACATTCTCAAGTTTAGCTTCTGGGGAGGAGGAAGAGTAGGAGGAGGAGGAGGAGGAGGCAGTTGTGGTGTGGTAGAGGAACCCTTCAGGAGCCAGTTGTGGTGTGGTAGAGGAACCCTTCAGGAGGCAGTTGTTGTGTGGTAGAGGAACCCTTCAGGAGGCAGTTGTGGTGTGGTAGAGGAAGTTGTGGTGTGGTAGAGGAACCCTTCAGGAGCCAGTTGTGGTGTGGTAGAGGAACCCTTCAGGAGGCAGCAGTTGTGGTGTGGTAGAGGAACCCTTCAGGAGGCAGTTGTGGTGTGGTAGTTCAGGAGGCAGTTGTGGTGTGGTAGAGGAACCCTTCAGGAGGCAGTTGTGGTGTGGTAGAGGAACCCTTCAGGAGGCAGTTGTTGTGTGGTAGAGGAACCCTTCAGGAGGCAGTTGTGGTGTGGTAGAGGAACCCTTCAGGAGCCAGTTGTGGTGTGGTAGAGGAACCCTTCAGGAGCCAGTTGTGGTGTGGTAGAGAAACCCTTCAGGAGGCAGTTGTGGTGTGGTAGAGGAACCCTTCAGGAGGCCAGGTTGAGGCTGAAGACAAGAATAATGCATTACCAAGATCACGGCTGAGTGTTGGTTGTGGGCAAGAACACTCACCCCGAGCATCTGTGGCATAAAGCAGAGTTAGTGAGAGAGCCCTTTGTCTTCGACTTTAGT
>NW_024745810.1:225000-260365 GCF_018991925.1 Homarus americanus
TTTTCTAGGCCGTAGGTCCGGGCTTACAAATACCCCTAAGTCTCTTTCACAATTCGACTTCTCCAGGTTGATGTTGTTAAGGCTGTATACATTGACAGCATTTGTTCTTCCATTAAGTACGCTGCACATGCTGGTGTAGAATTTCATTTGCCATTTTTCTGACCACTGCAGTTTATTTAAATCCTCCTGTAGTGCATTTGCATCCTGCCCTGAATTAATCTGCCGCCCTAGTTTGGTGTCATCCGCAAACTTGCTTATGTCACTGCTGATCCCAGTATCTAGATCGTTTATGAAGATTATTAACAAGCGTGGGCCCAGTACTGACCCCTGGGGAACCCCACTGGTTACACAGCCCCACTCAGATTTAACACCATCTACGCTGACCCTCTGTGTTCTATCGGTGAGCCATGATTTTATCCAATCTAAAACTTGTTTTTTTACACCATTTACCTCTGTCTACCCAAGAGTAATTGTTTGGTCTTGATGTTAATCAATTTGTGGATCATGTTTCAGGGTAATGGTTAGCCAGTGCAGTTAGCGAGTTGTTCGGGCTTCTTGATTTGCTCCTTAACACTTGATCATGCAGCTCGTTAACTCAGGGTGTAGTTGTTGTTTTTGTCGACAGCTTCTACACCTTAAACACTGGGTCATACAGCTCGTTAACTCAGGGTGTGGTTGTTGTATTGTCGACAGCTTCTACACCTTTAACAAATTCACGCCTTGGGACTGGTCAGCCTCGAATGCAAGGAGCAGCTATTACGGAACACGTGTAGGGGAGGAGAGAAGGGGGGGGTAGGGTAGGGGAAGGAGGTAGGGGGCAGTGAGGGGAGGGACGATAAGTGGGAGAGGCGGGTAGGGTACAGGGAGGGAGTAGGGAGAGGGGTTAAGGGGCAGAAGGGGGTCAGAGGGAGATAAGGGGCTGGGAAGGGGGTAGGAGACAGAGTTGGGGTAGGGTAGGAAAGGAGGTAGGAGACAATGAGGGGGTAGTAAGAGGGGAGGCTAGGAGGGAGGGAGTGGGAGATAGAGGGCAGTGAAGGGGTAGGGGATAGGAGACAGGAAAGGGGGGTAGGGTAGGGGGCAGGGGGCGTCTAGGTATGGGCTTAGTTTGGATGTATTAATCTCGTGGTGACAAATTAGGTCATCTTTCCTGTCTCTCGATAATTTATCTCTCCCTGACCAAAAATATGTCTCTCACTTCTCCGGCATGATAATATCTCACCCCAGATTACTCTCTCTCTCTCTCTCTTTCTTTCAGTATCTCAAACACGCCCAGATTGCCTTTCTTTCCCATACAACTTTCTCTTCCACTCACCAGCTAAACTTTTCCCCGAGAGAAAGTGAGAAGTGGAGGGCAATAACTTTAATTACATGCAAATTTAAGACTGAGACAACTCCTTAAGTAGGCTTTAGGAAAAACTCTTAATTGCAGTGACCTGTTTCTTGTGTGTGTGTGTGTGTGTGTGTGTGTGTGTGTGTGTGTGTGTGTGTGACAGACAGACAGACAACAAAAATAAATCACAGGAAAGCATCAATGAAAAACTAAATACGAAAAATAACTAAATGAATAGATAATAATAAATAAAGATTGATAAAAAGCAAAATAAATAATAGGAATAGAAAAGATAATAAACTAGATAGGAGTTAGAAGTACACAATACAGACAGACCTCTCCCCTTAAAAAATCCAAAATATTCACCAGAACGTAGAAAAAAAAATTGGGGTCTTTTTCTCTTTGCTGACACAAGTTCATGAATATGTATATATCTGTAGTGTTGTTAAGCCGCTTGTGTGTGTGTTGAGAGAGAGAGAGAGAGTGAGAGAGAGAGAGAGAGAGAGAATAGTAGTAATAATAAAGAGTTTACTAAGAATAAGAACCAAAGGCTTAAAATACACAATTAACGTAAATAACAAAGGGTGACATTGGGGGAGCAGGGCGTTGGATCATTTAACAAAAGCTACAGTACAAGAGGCAGGAGGAAACAAGGGGAAAAAACATAACATTAACTAGGGTCTGATAGTTACCACAGTGGTTGAACGGGGAGTAGTGGTGTAGCTGTGATGTAACTATGGTGTGGCGTCCAGATGGCTGGTTGGTCTCAAATTGGTAGTTAGATATTGATATTGAAACAGTTTATTTAGCCAGAAAAACACAGATACAGAGCGGATAATAATAACAATATTGACATGGCTGAGCCAGTGAGAGCCTGAAAGATCTGATGATGATGATGATGAGATCGGTAAGAGGTTCACTTTAGTCCAGGGATTCATTATTTCGTCTCACTGTAAACAAAGGGTGTGGTGGTGGTCATGTGGTGGTGGTCATGTGGTGGTGGTCATGTAGTGGTGGTCATGTAGTGGTGGTCATGTGGTGTTGGTAGTGACCGAAATTCATGTTGTTGCAGGACGTGTGGTGTATAGTGTGAAGGCCGTGACCCTCAGCTGTACTTGATGTGCGTGTGCCATGTGGCGTTATCGATCTCAGTTCCAAAGAGCATCGAGTCCCATGTAGTTGCTGTCGCCCTTAAATGGTTTGGTGAGAGTTCGCTCAAACGAGGCGTGGAGAGGGCCGATGTCATCCTCCTCTCCTCTCCTCTCCCCTCCCCGACCCATATCTATCACGGCATACTATTCTATGATGTTGTCCATTCTTCATGTTGATATTGTCACTTGTATATCAGTGGTGAAATAATCATCATTCCTTGCCCTGGTTTCTTGTTGGGAGTTTGTTGATATATCCCGACGGAGAGGAGCTTAGGGGGCGAGGGAGGTGGAGAAGGATCTAGGCAGCTATCGAGGAGAACGCCATAGAGACGTCCCCACGCCTTGTTGGCCGGATCGTGTGTGCGTGTGTGTGTGTGTGTGTGTGTGTGTGTGTGTAGACCGCAAGAGAGGCTCACAAATGGAAGGGTGACCCCCCCTCACCCCCTTAACACCTCATCATAGGTCGTCCTCGCGGGAAATATGTTGAAACAGCTTGACTCTCGCCCACGTCTCTCTGTGCTACATTACCCCACATACAACATTTTTACCCTCGTTTATTTCAGTTTAGTTATAGC
This sequence comes from Homarus americanus, assembly GCF_018991925.1. Lineage (NCBI taxonomy): Eukaryota > Metazoa > Arthropoda > Malacostraca > Decapoda > Nephropidae > Homarus > Homarus americanus. Next base: position 228,057 of record NW_024745810.1, read on the forward strand.
AGCCGCCTCTCTTGACGTGACTAATGGATGTTGTTTTCTTATTTTTAGCAAGAGGTGTGAGGGATATTCTATTTTAGTGTGGCTTAGCGGGGTAATGGGTACAAAGGGTCTATTTTCGACATTTTTTTTAATTTTCCAGATATTTATTACACGGCTCAGTTGATCAAGATGTCTGTCATAGCTGTGTTAGTGCCGCAATGACCATACATCCGGCAGTGTATATAAAGAGAGAATTATATAGGAAAAAAAAACTCCCTCACGAGGTAAAACCTTTGTCAGTAGGTCAGTCGGAAAAGGCGGGTATGGAACTACATGACGTATTCGGGGGGATTTATAACCCCCCTCCTCCCACCTCCCCCCCACACACACACACATCTGCTCTTCACTCTCACTCCCCTCTCTACTCTTTCGCCCTCTCACTCTCCTCTCCCACACCCTCAGGTAAGAAAACTCCCAGCAGGTGTGTTTACAGGTCCCCAGGTACCTACTACCATCCTACCTGGTGACTTGTCCTTCCCTCCCTCCCTCACTCCCTACCTACTTGCCTCCCTCCCTCCCTCCCTCCTCTCATCCTTGTCTATTTTCCTTCCTTTCATCCCTCCTTCTCCCTCATTCCCTCCCCTCTACTTATCACCCTCTCTCTACCTACCCCTTCATCCCTTTCTCACTCTCTCCCCTTGATAATTACTGTTATTGCTTATATCTTATTATTTTTACGTTTATTTTCATCTTTCTTAATGTGTATATACCACCTACTTTATTATTGTTTATATATATATATATTGCTCCTTTACTAACGTTTATTACCCTATTTTATAATCGTATACATATATATCCCCTCTGTCGTTAATGTATATACCAATTTATATACGTATATACACCCTCTCCTGTTCTTCTATCCCTCCAGCTATCTTTATTACCTCCATATATCGCCTTTCCCCTCTCCTATATTTTTCACCTTGCCTCTCTCTCATATATCCTCGTCACTCCTCTACCTCCTCCCTCCTCCCTTCCTTCCTTCCCCTCACTCAGTAATTTGATTAGATAAACCAGGTGAGTTTTTTTCCCCTCGTCTGGTGGGTTATGTCTTAGTGCCCCCCCTCCCCTCTCCCCTGCCCTCTCCTCCCCTCCCCTCTCCCCTCCCCTCTCCTCTCCTCTCCCCGAAAATGCTGGTAGTCAGTTATGTGGTGGTTGCATTCTCTCTCTCTTTCTCTCTCTTCCCCCTTTCTCTGTCTGTCTGTCTCTCTCTTTTTCTATATCTGTCTCTGTTTCTATTTCTGTCTGTCTGTCCATAAATCACAATAACATAACCTAACTAAAACTATAACCTAAACGTGTTCTAAGACTCGCTAGGTCATGTATGTTTATAACCTAATATGAAACATCTCCAGAAGTTTATTAATACAAGTTTATAATACAGTGTTGTCAACTCATTTTATTACACGGGGATATAAAGTTTTTTTCTTTACATCAGTTGTTCTTATAAATAAATAAAAATAAAATAAAATAATAATAAAAACTTAAAAATAAAAAAAAAATATGAAAATTAGGAGGAATTATTGAGATGGGGTTTTATTATTAAAGATGTTTATTATTTTAGATTAGTTTTATACAGAAGTTGATGGTATTTTGTTAATTCTATAATACATTATATATACACAGACACACACACACGTACATATACATATACATGCACCTACATACACACACATATACATGCACACATCTGCACATACACACACACACACACACTCACACACACACACACACACACACACACACGTATATACTGTAGTTAACAAGAGACGATGATCATTAAAGTTAGTCTCACGAGAGGTAATTCATCAGGTAGGAAAGGTGGGTCACTAATTACTGTCATTAATCAGCCTCACTACCGGAGAATTTATACCTTACCTTACTTCACTTCACTTCACTTCACTTCACCTCATCTCATAATCTCTATTAACCTCACCTTACCACACCTAAATGTCTCACCTCACCTCATTCTCTCCATCAACATCACCTCACTTCACCTCACTTTCTCCCTCAACCTCCCTTCACCTCACCTTACATCACCCCACTTCACTGTATCCTAACTCTCTCTCCATTTCACTTCATCTCACACTCTCCCTCACCTCACTTCACCTCACATTCTCCCTCAACCTCACCGAATTCTACCTCACCTCACTTCACATGCACCTCACCTCACATGCACCTCACCTCACATGCACCTCACCTCACCTCCACCTCACCTCACATGCACCTCACCTCACCTCACATGCACCTCACCTCACTTCACATGCACCTCACCTCACCTCATGCACCTCACCTCACCACCTCACCTCACATGCACCTCCCCTCACCTCACCCTAATTTTAAATACAGAATATTCAGGTACGGTTCCAAGTATTAGTTCACCTCTTTTATATTCAGCCGCCGACACGTTACCTTGACTGTCTGTGTGTGTCGGTCGGTCTGTCGGTCGGTCGGTTTACACGATGGTCCCCGAAATCTTGGCGTCCGTGTGCCAGAGTCTGTACCTCACCCGGGGCGACCTGGCACTGTGCCACCTCTGACACACACACACACACATACATACATACATACATACATACATACATACGTGCATACATACATACATACATACATACATAGTGCTCTGGTTACTTGAGAGATGGGTTAGGTTAGGTTATGAATGGTATTAGTTTTAGGTTAGGTTTAAGGTAGATGAGTTTTAGGTTTTGGTTAAGTTTAAGATATGTTTTTTGGCATTAGGTTAGGTCGGTTTTGGGTTTAAGTTAGGTTAATTTTAGGGATGATTGACTTAAGTTTAGGGACCACCATCACCTCCAGACTACCTCCTCCCCCTCCTTCTCCTCCCTCATTCCAACCACTCCAACACCATCACCTCCAGACTACCTCCTTCTCCTCCCTCATTCCAACCACTCCAACACCATCACCACCAGACTACCTCCTCCTCCTTCTCCTCCCTCATTCCAACCACTCCAACACCATCACCTCCAGACTACCTCCTCCTCCCTCCCCTCATTCCAACCACTCCAACACCATCACCTCCAGACTACCCTCCTCCTCCTTCCTCCCTCATTCCAACCACTCCAACACCATCACCACCACCCCACCCCCCAATACCAACTTTACCATAAAAATATCAGAAATATTACATCTCTCAAATTTTACTTTGGCGAAAAGATTCAGCAAAAGTTGGCAAGTGTCGAGACAGATTTATGGACTCTGGTTCTCCATTTTCCAATACTTTCATGTTTAAAATTTTTCCTCATGTATATAATTTATCGTAGGACATTATACGGGTGTGTGTGTGTGTGTGTGTGTGTGTGTGTGTGTGTACTTCGTTGCTGTACCCTGGAACTTGTAATTACTTTAAAAAGTTAAGTCAGAATATTGGCGAAGATTCAGGAGTTGTGGGAGGGTGAGTGACGGTCTAGCTGCCTCACTCACTCACTCACTGGCTAAGAGAATTACTGACCGACTCACTGCCTGACTTTCTGTGTGTGTGTGTGTGTGTGTGCACTTCAACAGATATACTGTAGGTATGTATATGTGTGTGTGTGTTGCAGAAAAGTGCATCATAAACACAATGACCTTTTATGTGTCATCTTTTTCCACTTAATGACACACTCACTAATTAACGCAGGTAAAATCTCAGCACCTGGTGAGAAGAGACCTAAAATACCTGACACAATAGTTTCAGTTAAACATCCATTAATTATATTTGGTGGTCGAAAAGTCCCTATACACCTGATGTAATTAAGAATTTACAGACAGGTAACAGACACCGTGAGATTACCTGTCTATTTTAGCTGTGAAATAGGGTGAAATAGGAACCGAGTCTGTGTGGGTAGAAATCACGGAAGGAAGAGAAAAACTAATTATGTGAGTGATTTACAGGCCCCCAAGTCTTGGCAAAGAAGCAGCTCAGCCCATATGGCAGGAAATGAGTAGGGCAGCAAAATATAACAACCTATGCATTATGGGGGATTTCAACTTCAGAAATATTGACTGGGACAACATTGTAGGCGACTATGAACCTGAAGACTTCCTAGACGCAGTACAGGACAATTTTTTGAAACAACTAATTACAGAACCTACTAGAGGTGACAATATATTAGACCTAGTATTAACAAATAAAGAAAATATTATCAGAGATATTACAGTAGGGGAAGAACTAGGTAACAGTGATCACAGAGAAATCAAGTTCACCCTAAATTGGGAAACGAAAAACAACGACAATATGGTCAGAGTCCCAAACTTTCGGTTGGCGGATTATCAGGGGTTAAGAAGGTACCTAGGTGAGGTCACCTGGGAACAGTCACGTCAGTTCCCAGTAGGAAGGGGTGAGGTCATAGATGACACAGAAACAGGTATAATGAACTATCTAGGAATGTTATGAAAAATGTAAGGAAAGCAAAGAGAGACTATGAAATCAAAATAGCAAGAGAATCCAAGGCGAATCCCAAGGGATTTTTCCAGGTATATAGGACAAAGGTCAAGGACAAAGTTGGGCCTTTAAAGTCAGGGAGGGGAGAAGTGATAAATGGCAGTGCAGAAATAAGCAAAACATTGAACAGCTACTTCTTATCAGTTTTCACAGAAGAAATTTGCGATGAAATTCCGGAGGTGAAACTGATATTTAAGGGAAAGGAAGAAGAGAAATTAAAGAATATCACTATCAGAAAATAGGATGTTCTTAAGAAGATAAATAAACTAAAGAATACAAAATCCCCAGGGCCGGATGAAATTTTTCCTCAAGTCTTAAAAGAGTGTAGGGAACAGATTAGCGGACCCCTCGTAAACTTATTTACAAAATCATTAGACACTGGAGTTGTGCCAGAGTTGTGGAAACAGGCAAATGTAGTACCCATATTCAAAAAGGGAGACAGAGCATCAGCGTCAAATTACCGGCCGATCAGTTTGACGTCAGTAGTGGGGAAATTTCTTGAATCAATTATAGCAGATAGCATCCGATCGCATCTAGAGAAAAGCAAATTAATCTACGACTCTCAACATGGGTTTACAAAGGGAAAATCTTGTCTAACAAATCTGCTAACGTTTTTTAGGAAAGTCTTCGAGGTAGTAGATAATGACGAAAATTACGATGTTATTTACTTAGACTTTAGCAAAGCATTTGACAGAGTACCGCATCAGAGGCTTCTGAGAAAAATTAAGGCTCATGGTATCGAGGGGAAAGTTTTAAATTGGATAAAATCATGGCTCACCGATAGAACGCAGAGGGTCAGCGTAGATGGTGTTAAATCTGAGTGGGGCCGTGTAACCAGTGGGGTTCCCCAGGGGTCAGTACTAGGCCCACTCTTGTTCATAATCTACATAAACGATTTAGATACTGGGATCAGCAGTGACATAAGCAAGTTTGCGGATGACACCAAAATAGGGCGGCAAATTAATTCAGGGCAGGATGCAAATGCATTACAGGAGGATCTAAATAAACTGCAGGGGTGGTCTGAAAAATGGCAAATGAAATTCAACACCAGCAAGTGCAGCGTACTTAATATTGGAAGAACAAATACTTATAATGTATACAGCCTTAACAACATCAACCTAGAGAAGTCGACTTGTGAAAGAGACCTAGGGGTACTTGTAAGCCCGGACCTACGGCCTAGAAAACAGTGCGTTAATGTTCGAAATAAGGCAAACAGAGTATTGGGTTTTATATCTAGAAGTGTAAGTAACAAGAGTGCAGAGGTCTTATTGCAACTATATCTTGCGCTAGTCAGGCCGCACCTCGATTATGCGGTTCAGTTCTGGTGCCCCTATTATAGAATGGATATAAATTCACTGGAGTCGGTGCAGCGAAGAATGACAAAAATGATTCCGGGACTTAGAAACCTTCCATATCAGGATAGGTTAAAGAAACTTAACTTGCATTCCCTAGAAGAGTGCGGGGAGATATGATAGAAGAATTTAAGTGGGTGAAAGGAATCAATAAAGGGGATATAGATAAAGTTCTTATAATATCCGAGCAGGATAGGACTCGGAGCAACGGATTCAAGTTGGATAAGTTTAGGTTTAGGAGGGAGATAGGAAGAAACTGGTTCACAAATAGGGTGGTGGACGAGTGGAACAAGCTTAGCAACTTTGTAGTAAGTGCTGGAACTCTGGGATGTTTCAAAAGGAGGCTAGATAGATTCATGGATGATAGAGAGTGGTAGTAACTCTCGACAGGAGCTGCCATGCACAGGCCAACCGGCCTATTGCAGACTCCTTATTTTCTTATGTTCTTATGTTATCTAGTCTGTTGTATAAGATATATTGGTGAATTATAACATATAGAAATTATATTATTTTGTGTGTGTGTGAATCTATACAATAATTTATGTTATTGGTTAAGTATTTAGTTAAATGTTATTGTTGAGTTTTGTCCACACACACAAACACACACACACGCACACACAGTCATGGTGGAAATATAAGAAAAAGATGATTTGGGAATATTTCTGATGACTGACACGAGGAAGTTTTACCCGGTGACTAAGTGGCTTTCTGTAACTTCTCCTCTGAGTCGTTAAAAACCAAGTTATCGCCTGATAGAGGACACGTGTGGTGAGGAAGAAGAGGAGGAATAGGAGGAGAAGGATAGGTAGGGAAAGATAAGGTGGTAGCAGCAAGGTGGGGGTGGGTCTGGAGGAGGAGGAGGAAGGTGGGTAGGGGGAAATATGGTGGTGGCAGCAAGGTGGGGGTGGGTCTGGAGGAGGAGGAGGAAGGTGGGTAGGGGGAAATATGGTGGTGGTAGCAAGGTGGGGGTGGGTCTGGAGGAGGTTGGGGAGAAGGAAGTGGAGGAGGCTATAAGGGGAAGAATTAGTAGTAGTAGTACAATACCACGAGCCTAACCTAATCTAACCTAACCAAGTCTAACCTAACCTAATCTAACCTAACCTAATCTAATCTAACCTAACCTAACCTAACGTGCATCATATAAAGGTTTAATGTCCCTTTTTTACGCAGCCCTTGAGAATTACGCTCCAGGATCATTAAATAAACACGACGGGGGAGGGAAAAGCTGCACACCTTGGGGAACACGGCAACTTGGAGACTGATGCTACGGCTGACCGAGTGTTTCCGGGTCTTGTCGTCTGGGAGTTGAAGTTTTATGGTGGGTTACGATGGGATGATTTATGGGTCGTGTTGTGGTGATGAGGGAGTGGATGGGTGGGGTGTGTGTGTGTGGGGGGGGGGCGGAGATGTGTGTGTGTGTGTGGGAGGGGTGGGCGGGAGGTGTGTGTGAGTGTGGGGGTGGGCGTGCGGAGGGGTGTGTGTGTGTGTGTGTGTGTGTGTGTGTGTTGGAGGTGTGTGTGTGTGTGTGTGTGTGTGTGTGTGTGTGTGTGTGTGTGTGTGTGTGTGTGTGTGTGTGTGTGTGTGTGTGTGTGTGTGTGTGGTGGGGGCGGAGGTGTGTGTGTGTGTGTGTGTGTGGTGGGGTGGAGGTGTGTGTGTGTGTGTGTGTGGGGGGGGTGTGTGTGTGTGTGTGTGTGTGTGTGTGGTGGGGGGCGTGTGTGTGTGTGTGTGGTGGGGGGGTGGAGGTGTGTGTGTGTGTGTGTGTGTGTGTGTGTGTGTGTGTGTGTGTGTGTGTGTGTGTGTGTGTGTGCGTGCACCTACACCACCTTTAAGTTTAATTTCTTTGTCACACTTTAGTTACACCTCCCAGCTTTCTCAACACGTCCCCACCTCACCACCACACCTCCCTACTCTCACCACCACCGCTCCACCCTCACCACCACACCTCCCTACTCACCACTCACCACCACCACCAGCCTCACCACCACTGCACCACCACCACACCTCCCTAACTGCCACCACTGCACCACCTCACTACCACACCTCCCCTCTCACCACCACCGCACCAGCCTCACCACCACACACCTCCACCACCACTGCACCACCTCACCACCACACCTCCCACCACCACCACCACACCACCTCACCACCACACCTCCCTACTCACCGCCACTGCACCACCCTCACCACCACAACCCCTACTCTCACCACCACCACCACCACACCAGCACCACACTCCCTACCCCACCACCATCACCACACTTCCCTACCCACACCACACCTCCCTACCTTCACCACACCTACCCACACCACACCTCCCTACCTCACCACCATCACCACACCTCCCTACCCACACCACACCTCCCTACCCACATCACACCTCCCTACCTCCCACCACCATCACCTCCCACCTAACAAAAATATCACCCCACAACACAAGAGTAATGAAGGACGGGTGGCCCACCTCCAAGTCTCACGTCAAAACAACACATAACTCCCGCTCACAACGACGAGAAATTAAGACCCTGAATTAAGGTTCTGTGCGTTTATTTTCCCTTTGTTTTTCCTCTCTCTATTTTCAGTCCCGTTCGGTAGGGAATTCTCGGCCTTGTAGTACCGGGAATAGCGTCTTGTTAACATGGGGTGTGTCGTGTGTACCTCGGCAGCCGGTGGAATATTATATAAAGGTGTTATTATACGGAGGTGGTAGTCGGGGGAGGAGGAGAGCTTGTGGGTGTTTAGCGAGCGAGGTGTTATGAGTTCTGGCTCGGAGGGAGACGCGGGTGGGGGCGATGATACACACACACACACACACACACACACACACACACACACAGTATAAAAACGTGTATAATATCATTAGTTGTTTTGCTATTTACGTGTCTGAAACTTACTGTGTGTGTACTTAGGAATGTGTGTATGTATGTGTATGTATGTAAAGTATGTGATGTATACGTCTGTCTGTCTGTATGTGTCTGTATGTTCCTTAAGCTCTATTTTCCCAGTTTATAAGACAGACAGTTAAGATTTGGTTGAGTGGTGCGGGTGGCCCAGGGGATGGCCGCCCACTATCTCCCGTCCCTCCACTCAGGCGACCAGTGGGTGACTCAGCTGGTGGTACTCTCTATAACAAGTTAACGTGGATATATTAATGTTTACAGCTGCGCCATTATGCAAAACATGTCATCGTAAAGAGAGTAGATTATACTTCTTGATTTTTTTATTGTCTCGATTTTTTTTTTATTATTATTATTCGTCTCAATTTGTTTTTATCTTTTTGGATTATGCGCCTCGATTTTTTTTATTATGTATCTCGGTTTTTTTTTATTTACTTCTTGTGTTTATACTCCTCAATATATACACGAGGATGGAGAGACATAGTAATTTCCACCTGTCTGTTCAATTTGTTTGTTCGTCCGTCCGTACGTCTGTTACACTTAAGTTTGTCGGGAAGAATACGAAAACAAAATAAAAGTTCAACCCAGAGGAATATAATTTTGTTGACTCTTTTTTTTTCTTGCTTAGATAAGATGATTAAATTTTCATGTTGTTGACACAGCAGAGAGGAGAACTGTCAGAGTATGGCAAAGTAAACACCTTAATCTACACTAACCTCACCCAACCTGCTGTGACCTTCCCTGACCTAACCTAACCTTCTGTAACCTTACCTGACCTAACCTACTGTGACCTTACCTGACCTAACCTGCTGTGACCTTACCTGACCTAACCTGCTGTGACCTTACCTGACCTAACCTGCTGTGACCTTACCTGACCTAACCTGCTGTGACCTTACCTGACCTAACCTGCTGTGACCTACCTGACCTAACATGCTGTGACCTTACCTGACCTAACATGCTGTGACCTTACCTGACCTAACCTAACCTGCTGTGACCTTACCTGACCAAACCTGCTGACCTGACCAACCTTCTGTAACCTTACCTGACCTAACCTGCTGTGACTTTACCCGACCTAACCTGCTGTAACCTTACCTGACCTAATCTGCTGTGACCTTACCTGACCTAACCTGCTGTGACCTTACCTGACCTAACCTGCTGTGACCTTACCTGACCTAACCTGCTGTGACCTTACCTGACCTAACTAATATAACCTTACTTAACCTAATCTACTCTTGCCTTACTTAACCTGACCTAACTACTATGACCTTACTTAACCTAATCTACTCTTGCCTTACTTAACCTGACCTAACCTTAAGTAACCTAATCTAACTTAGTCTATTAAGCTAACCAAACCAAATCTAACCGAACCAAACCTAACCTAGCCTAACCTACTGTAACCTAACCTAACTGACTTTCTGATGGCCATTTTCCGTGGAGAGAAAAATAAATAGATAAAAATTGATACGAAAGAATTAAAGAAAATATGAAGAGGGAGAAAATGAATAAAGGGGAAACGATGATAAAATAGGAGAATTAACAGAAACTCGACAAAACTAAAAAGAAAACAGGAAATAGATGACAATTGATGAAGGGGAGATGGAGTTAAAACCAAGACTAGAAACAAAGAAGAGAGAGAGAGAGAGAGAGAGAGAGAGATTAAAAGAACAACAAGGAAGAGAGATATTGATAAAGATGAAGATTTGAGGAGCCAAAGAGAGGTTAATAAAGATGGAGATGAGATGGAGGGTTAAAGGAAAGGAGGAAGAAGCAGGAGAAAGCGATTAGAAGGGGAAGAAAGACAAAGGTGATAAAAATTTGCAAAGGAGAAGGAGGAAAAGGAAGAAGAAAAATAAAAAGAGAAAAATGGGAAGAGGTGGAAAACGAAGAGGAGAAAGGACAGTAATAAGATAAAATGATGAATGTATAGAAGGAAGAATCAGAAGACCATAGAGAGATGAGAAGAAAAATACGATAAAGATATAGATGAAAAAACACGATAAAGATGGGAATACCACAAAATACACAATAAAGAAGGAAATAAGAGAAAAATAACGAAGGGGGAATAAGATAAAACAATAATATAAAAATAATAAAATAAGGATGATAATAAAAAAATAAAGATGGAAATAAGAAAAAAATTAATGGAAAGAAATAATAAGAAAACTGACAAAGATGGAAGAAAGGAGAGAACTTGATAACGGCGTAGAAGGGTGATAGGGGTCAAGGAAAGAGAGGTAGGCAGGCAGGCAGCAGGTATCCCTCACCCCCGCTTACCCTCTCCCCTACTCCCCACCACCTCCCACTCCACCCCATCCCCCCACCAAACCCCCTATTCCACCCCATCGCCCTCACCCCACCCACTATTCCACCCCATCCCCCCACCCAACCCCTATTCCACCCTATCCCCTATTCCACCCTATCCCCCACTCCCCCCACTCCAACCTTTACAGAGCTAAAGAGTAGGTGATAAAATATTCAAAAGGGCGTCCTTCTCACACACTGCTCTATGCCCACTGCTGGAATTCCTTTGGGATGCCTTTTGATGCTCTGGACGCTGGTGAGAGTAGGGGAGGGGTGAGAGTAAGGGAGAGGTCAGGGGAGGGGTGAGAGTAGGGGAGGGGTGATAGTAGGGGAGAGGTCAGGGGAGGGGTGAGAGTAGGGGAGGGGGAAAAGTAGGGGAGGGGGCAGAGTAGGGGAGGGGTGAGGAGTAAGGGAGGAAGGAGAGAAAAGGAATTGAGAGTAGGGGAGGTGAGGTGAGGTGAGGTGAGGTACGGTAAGGTGAGGTGAAAGTGAAAAGGGTGAGTGTATGGGAGAGGTGAAAGTTCCATCATTCCAACCATTCCAACCATTCCTATTTACATTCTACCATTCCTATCATTTCCATTTCCCGTACCACCATTCCCACATACAATTCCCGGTCATTAAACTGAAATATGATGATGAGGGAATTTTTTTTGTAGGAAGAATTAACCGTATGTAAAACTACCCCTCTTTGTTTTTGTCTCTGTCTGTCTGTTTGTGTGTGTGTGTGTGTGTGTGTGTGTGTGTGTGTGTATGTCTCCCTCTCTCTCTGAAATGTACACACACACACACACACCAATTAGACACGTTCAAACACATCCATTTACCAGGAAAAAAAGAGAACTTGTTTAAATTCGCCGAATTTTAAAAATTCTCGTAAATGATATGAAATCTTCGTAATACGGAAATTCGCTCCCCACCACCCCTCCCTCCTCTCACTCCCCACCCCCCAAAAAATATATAGAAATCGGGTAAAATTAAAATCCGCATAAGTTTGAAACTAAGTAACCCAACCCAACCCAACCCAACCCAACCCAACCCAGCCCAACCTAACCCAGCCCAACCTAACCCAGCCTCCAACCCAACCCAACCCAACCCAACCCAACCCAACCCAACCCAACCCAACCCAACCCAACCCAACCCAACCCAACCCAACCCAACCCAACCCAACCAACCTAACCAACCCAACCCAACCCAGCCCAACCCAACCCAACCCAACCCAACCCAACCCAACCCAACCCAACCCAACCTAACCCAGCCCAACCCAACCCAACCCAGCCCAACCCAACCCAACCTAACCTAACATTAACCTGTTATTTCTGAATAAATGTTGGGAATGTGATAAACGCTTCATCCAATTAAATTTCTGCTTCAATGTTTCAATATAAATCTCGTCTCTTCTCTTGACGCACTTACAGGGGCGGGCGGAGCATAGCGAGCATATTGGCCTTTATTACCCAGGGAAAAACGCGCATTGGAGCATAAACGGTGTGTACTTGTGTATTATTAAAATAGTATATACCGTATATATCTGTATTGAAACTGGAGCATGAGTTGTGAATAACTGTGTATTATTAAACCAGGATATACCGTATATATCTGTATTAAAACTGGAGCATGAGTTGTGTATACCTGTGTATTATTAAACCAGGATATACCGTATATATCTGTATTAAAACTGGAGCATGAGTTGTGTAAACCTGTGTATTATTAAACCAGGATATACCGTATATATCTGTATTAAAACTGGAGCATGAGTTGTGTAAACCTGTGTATTATTAAACCAGGATATACCGTATATATCTGTATTAAAACTGGAGCATGAGTTGTGTATACCTGTGTATTATTAAACCAGGATATACCGTATATATCTGTATTAAAACAGTATGTGAGAGAGAGGATAACAGTGTATATCTATGTATTAAAACACCATGTATTAACGTATAAAAAACACCGGAATGCAAACACCGTGTACCCCGGTTGTCAAATAAACACAGAACCTTGTTTTTCTCGCTAAACAAACACAGAGGACGAGACTCTATAGCGAGGAAAATATTACATTACCAGGAAAAAAATGTATATATCGAGGTAAAAAGTATGTATTATTTCCCTCCCATTATTTTAAAAGAGTTTATACAGTATACATCCAGGAAATTATACATATGTAGCTTTAGTGGTTGGTAGGAGGCTAAAGTTTATAATATTAAGAAAAATATTAAGTTTATTTTTCCTCGTAATATTCCGGAGTATGTTGGAATATGTTGTGGTTTAATATGTAAAATTATGCTTGTGAGTAAAGTAGTAATTGGCATAGCAGAGCGAGACAGATAATGATGATGTTAATAATAATAATGATGATGATAATAATAATAATAATAATAATAATAATAATAATAATAATAATAATAATAATCACTCTAGCTAGTGGTTTCGGTGGCCAACACACAGAGAAAAAACATTAATATCCTCAACTACTGCACAAAGGCCTCGCAGAAATTTAATATTCCTTGGTATTATGCAGCTGAGTCTTATTCCTGTGCCAGGCTTATAAAAGTCGGGCCAAAAGCCTTATTTTGGCCCGGCTGCAGCCTAGAGTTACGGCAGATAGAAGATGATAAGGAATTTTAAGGCCGATACGAGAGTTTTTGAGTTTTTGTTTGGGATATTTAGAATTTTTTAGGGATTTAAATATTTTGCAGATTATTCAAGTAATTTGTGTGGGTACTTATAGTTAGGTGGGCACCTTTAAAATTGTGGGTGCCTTGAGGTGCCTTGAGTACTTTTGTGTTTTAAATTTGATGGGTACTTTAAATGTTTTGACATTTTAAATTTCATCTTCTTAAGTGAATTATCTGGGTACTTAAAACTGGACTTTGTGTTTAATTTCAAATTAAAAAGTTTTTCGAATATGATATTCACCACCACGCCTTCCTCCCTTACTATCTCTTCCCCACTCTCCCATCCACTACCCTCCCATCCCCACTCCCTCTCTCCCTCCCTCCCTCCCGCCCTCCCTCCATCCCTCCCGTTCCACTTCTCTCCCTTCCCAACTCCCTCCTTCTCTCCCAACTCCCTCCCCTTTCCTACCACGCCTCTCTCTTTCCCCCTTCTACCCCTTCCCCAAGTCTCGTGTGTGTGTGTGTGTGTGTGTGTGTGTGTGTGTGTGTGTGTGCTCGTACTACATGAATAATGTATCCCAGCTGCCTACATCCACCCATTAAGTTAGGATGCAAATCACAAGTTATCACACAGCTGGTGTCCCATTATAAAAACAGGTAAATGCGATAGGTTTTGTTATTTTGACGCGGTTTATTAGCGAGGTCCACCCTAACCTAACCTAACCTAACCTAACCTAGCCTAGCCTAGCCTAGCCTAGCCTAGCCTAGCCTAGCCTAGCCTAGCCTAGCCTAGCCTAGCCTAACCTTACCTAACCTAGCCTTACCTAACCTAGCCTGACCTTACCTAACCTGACCTTACCTGACCTTACCTAACCTGACCTGACCTGTACTTAATTTTCGGGAATTTTGTTTAAAGTTTTGGGAAGATATTTTATAATTTAAGGAAACATTTTATGGTTTGGGGATTTTTAAAAAACTTTATGGAGATATTTTGAAGATCATGAAAACGTTCACTACAGGAAGAACCAAATCTATGAAAACGTTCGCTAACTTAACGAGAAATTCCATAAAAAAAAAATTCGCTACGGGAAGGACCAAATCTATGAAAACGTTCGCTAACTTAACGAGAAATTCCATAAAAAAAAAAAATTCGCTACGGGAAGGACCAAAATACATGAAAACATTGGCTAAGTGCAGGAGAGAAAAAAAAAATCATGAAAACGTTCGCTTCCAACTTTATGGGAAAAACAGAACACAGGCCAGACCCAAAACTGATAGGCAGAATATTCATCAAAACAAAAGAATTCCTCTGTGTTGTTATGCTATACGATTTTGTTCATATTTTTCACTAGGGCCGAGAAGGATAGATATTGTTGAATTATTTGCTTTTGTTTTTGTTTGTTTTTCGCTTCGTTCGTGCCTACAAGGTCTCTCGCTTGACCGGGCTGTATGCGTCTGTGTAAATTCTCCCTGTTTACAAAATATTACCTCGTTTGTAAATCAGTGTGTTTGTAGAAATTACCTCGTTTGTAAATGTCTCTTTGTAATAGTTCGCAAGTTTGTAAATCTCTGTGTTTACAATATTTACTACATTTGTAAATATCTGTGTCTACAATAGCTGCCTCGATTGTAAGTGTGTGCGTTTCTAAATGCTCTGGTAAATGTACAGTAAATCTCGAAATCTGCCTATTTACAAAAGTTGCCTGTATGTCTTTCTTATTTGCTTAATTGGGTTAAATTAGGATAGAATAAGATTAGTAAAGTTTGGTTAGATTAGGGTGAACTAACAGATTAGGTTAGGTTAGGTTAGGGTAAACTAACAGGTGACCCAGGTTTTTTTTCATTTTATTTTAGTATGACCAGTTAGTCCTTGATCCAGTTAGTCCTTGAACCAGTTAATCCTTGAACCAGTTAATCCTTGCCCCAGTTAGTCCTTACCCCAGTTAGTTCCTGATCCAGTTAGTCCTTGAGCCAGTTGGTCTTTGATCCAGTTAGTCCTTGACCCAGTTAATCCTTGACCCAGTTAATCCTTGACCCAGTTAGTCCTTGACCCAGTTAGTCCTTGACCCAGTTAGTCCTTGACCCAGTTAATCCTTGACCCAGTTAATCCTTGACCCAGTTAGTCCTTTTGACCCACCAGTTAGTCCCTGACCCAGTTAATCCTGACCCAAAGCTACATCCTTGACCCAGTTAATCCTTGACCCAGTTCGTCCTTGACCCAGTTAATCCTTGACCCAGTTAGTCCTTGACCCAGTTAGTCCTTGACCCAGTTAGTCCTTGACCCAATTAATCCTTGACCCAGTTCGTGCTTGACCCAGTTAATCCTTGACCCAGTTAGTCCTTGACCCAGTTAATCCTTGACCCAGTTAATCCTTGGCCCGGATCCTGACCCAGTTAATCCTTGACCCAGTTAATCCTTGACCAGTTAATCCCGGCCCAGTTAGTCCTGACCCAGTTAATCCTTGACCAGTTAATCCTTGACCAGTTAATCTTGCCCAGTTAGTCCTTGACCCAGTTAATCCCTTGACCCAGTTAGTCCTTGACCCAGTTAATCCTTGACCCAGTTAGCCGTGACTGTTTTATCAATGCTCCAGTTATTTTTTGGCCTTTATCTCAATTTACAGGGGTAACCTAGTTCCACCCTTTCCCTTTCCTCTCTCCCCTTCCTCCCTTCCATTCCTTCCCATCTCTCCCCTCGACCCTCCTTATCCTCCACCTTTCCCTCTCTCACTCTACCTCCTCCCTCTCCATGCTACCTTCCCCAACCACCCCTTCTCCCCTCAACATCCTTCCTCATTCCCTCTCTCCCTCCCTCCCCTCTTCCCCTCCCTCTCTCCCTCCTCCCCTCCCTCACTCCCCTCCTCCCCCCCACCCTCCTCTCCCTCCCCTCCCCTCCCTACACGCCTGGGGTGGCATAAATCCTCCCCTCCCTCCCTCACCTTATAAAACATGGCTGTGACAGTTTTATGAGTGAGAATAATAGTTGTAGTTCTCGGTCTAGGTCTCGGGTAGGTTTTGGTCTCGGTCTCGGGTAGTATGTCTGTTTCGTTCTCGGTCTCGCATAGTAAGGTCTCGATTTCGGTCTTAGATAACAGGTCTCGGGTCTCGTGCAGCCGATCTCAAACACTACTTCATCGTCTCGCTTTTATTTTTTTTTCTACTTCCATAAATCGAATTAATTCCGAAAAATTCCCATTTGGATTTTTTATGCTTTTATTATTTTATTTATTTTTTGGGCACGTAAAGTTGTCTGTGGAATTTGAATTTTTATATATAATAACTCAGAGAGGGGAACTGGGATAGAGAAAATGGATAAATGAAGGAATAAGCAACAAAAGAATTAGGAGTTTGAGAATTTTAGAGATAAAAAATTATTTATTGGTATTTTTCTGTATTTGAGTTAATTCCAGCGATGTAAATATTCAGTCAATTTACTTCTTTTTTGGAATTAAAGTTCAGTAGAATTTAATTAAAACGGAATAGAGGAATAGAGAAATTTGATGAAGGATAATAAGCAATAAAAGAGACAGAAAGTAAAATAGAAAATTCTACTAATTAAAATAAAGTTATATTCCATAAATACGCAAAAGGTCGATTTTATTTCTTACTAAAAATCAGCTGAAATGGAATAATTGAGGGAGAAAGAGAATAGGGAGAACTGATAAACGTGTAATAAGGGAGGGAAGAAGATGATAGATTCACCTAATTCGTTTTTGTTTTTTGAAATTGAGTTAAATCCTAAAGTACACAAGTATAATAGTGCCTGTTTTTGGTGTGTGTGTGTGTGTGTGTGTGTGTGTGTGTGTGTGTGTGTGTGTGTGTGTGTGTGTGTGTGTGAACGTGCAGTTTGTTTAAGTGACTGTGTGTGTGTGTGTGTGTGTGTGTGTGTGTGTGTGTGTGTGTGTTTGTGGGTGTTTATTTCTGTGTGTTTGTGTATGTATAGTATACTGTATGTATATATATGTGTGAGTGTCTACATATGTGCTTGTGTACATATGTTTGAGTGTATATATATGTATGTGTGTGCGTGTCTGTGTGTGCGTGTCTGTGTGTTCGTTTTGTGTACATATGTGTTTGTGTACGTATGTTTGTGTGTTTATGCGCTTCACCACGATTTATTCCCGAAAACATTACCGAAATAACAAGCATTTAATGAGTAAATTTGTCAATGAAAAACAAACAAATCCACACAGCAGTTTGTACAATATATTATCATTATTATTACTACTAAATATTTTGGTAACAAGTGTTGACCTTTTATGAAACTCGTAAGTAAACAAGAATAATTTGTGAGCTTAATATAATTTGTTAATAATGAGTAATTTAACTTTATCGTAAGTTAAAATAAGTTTGAAATAAAGTCTTGAAGATTTTTGGGTCTTGTTAAGGACAGATACACGAACGCTAGAATGAATATACACGGACACTAGGATATGGCCACGTACATGGACGGACATATACAGAGACACGGACACACATACAGGGGCACATGAACACACACGCAAGGATAAACAAACACGGGCACACAGTCACGAATACACACAAACTTGGACACACACACAGACACACAAACATGACCCGTAAACACACACACAAAGAGACACAAAGGCGAATACACACACACACACACACACACACACACACACACACACCTCAATAGGAACATCTAGACCAAATTTTTTCCCCTGTCTATATAATCCTGTAAGAAGAGATAGGAGAGGTAGTAAGGATTACCTGAATGAACAAATATATGAAGGGGCTTAAGAAAGAAGTGAAAGAAGATTAAATGAGACGCAACAAACATGAAAGGTTCCTGGGGTGGGGTGGAAAAGGGGAGGAGCCTTTGATGTGGGTGATATTGTGATTGAAGGAATGAAATGATAGAATTGATGGAAGAGGGAGGGATTTAAAGGGTCAGGGAATTATATTGTGATTGAAAGAATGAAATGATTGAATTGAAAGAGCCTCAAGACAAGGATGGTGACAGAGTTGTCATTTGGATGCCATACCAGTGTCATACAAGTGTTAGACAGGTATCATACAAGAGTTAGGTTACCCAGTTAGGTTAGGATAGGTTAGGTTAGTCAATTAGGGGTGCCAGCTAGTTTAGGTAAGGTTAAGTTAGGTTAGGTTAGTCAGTTAGATTAGCCAGGTAGGTTAGGTTAGCCTGCTAAATACACCCTCACATCTTCACTCACGAGGGAACTCTGACGTCACCAAACCCAGGGCAGGACCCAACTGTCGACCTTCCATCAATTTCTCCTCTGACAGGAACCTCCCAGAAGACCCAGCTGGTTGAAAGGTGACAAAACCCTCGACCAGGTGTGTCTTGGTCGACCATGTGTGTCTTGGTCGACCATGTGTGTCTTGGTCGACCAGGTGTGTCTTGGTCGACCAGGTGTGTCTTGGTCGACCATGTGTGTCTTGGTCGACCATGTGGTCTTGGTCGACCAGGTGTGTCTTGGTCGACCAGGTGTGTCTTGGTCGACCAGGTGTGTCTTGGTCGACCAGGTGTGTCTTGGTCGACCAGGTGTGTCTTGGTCGACCAGGTGTGTCTTGGTCGACCATGTGGTCTTGGTCGACCGTGTGTGTAGTGGCCTCCCGAAAGCTGGGAATGCTGTACTTCACTCGTAAGAAGTTGCTTCGAGTTTATAATGGATTCATTCGTCCTAACTTGGAGTACTGCTCTCTTATCTGGGGTGGCTCTTCTCCTGTGCAACTGTTAGATAGGGTGGAATCAAAGGCATTTCGTCTTATTAACTCTCCTCCTTTAGTTGATAATCTTTCTTTCCTTTCTCTTCACCAAAATGTTGCTTCACTCTCTTTCTTTTACAGGTACTTTAACGGGCAATGCTCGGTGGATTTGGCATCCTGTGTACCGCCGGCAAGGCCGTTGGTTCGTAACGCACGTCTTGCCCGCGGTGCCCACCGTTTCTGTGTGGATGTCGGTCACACGAGAATAACCCGTTATAGTACCTCCTTCTTTCCTCACACAGCCAAACTGTGGAATGCTCTGTCTTCTTCTGTGTTTCCTTACTCATACAATGTCTCACTTTAAAAAGCTGGTTTTTCGGCATCTTCCTGGTGTAGATTAATATAACTTTTTTTTTTTAATTTCTTGTTACTCTTATTTTTTCGCCCTCCAGACCCCGTTGTTGGTCGATGACCTGTGCCCAATTGGGCTATTCCCCGTAAAAAAAAAGTGATGTGATGGTCGACCAGGTGATGTGATGGTATATTCTGTTGCCTTGACCCCCCACCTCTCTCTCTCTCTCTCTCTCTCTCTCTCTCTCTCTCTCTCTCTCTCTGTCACTCAATTTATTCCTACGTCCTCAATGCTCCCTCCTCCAGCTCCCACCCGCCAACATAGACACACTCCCCACGTTTTCATCTTGTTCCCCTGACTCCCATCCCCCACCCTCTCACTACACACATACACATACACACTCTCTCTCTCTCTCTCTCTCTCAACCATTCAGAGAAATATTTCATTACTACCCACAAGAACTGCTCGTTGAATGGCTGTATTGATATGTTAACGGAGAGACCTGGGGGTTAATTTAGCCTACGTGGAAACTCATCGTATTGAAAGACACCTTAACTTGATTGCACTCGAGGGAGGTGCCATTTCACTCTGGGAGGTTAGGTTAAGCTTTTTATGCTATGATTGGTTTACGTCTGGATTTTTAACCTTGGACCTTATGTGTGAATAGTTTGAAAGCTGGGATTTAATTTTGAAGCTTGACAGTAAGTAGGAATGTTTATTGGGGTCTCTAATTGGTTGAGTTTTGACAGAAGGACATTGGACAGACAGACAGATAGACAGACAGCATATTAGAGAGATAGATACATCAACACTGCACTGCCCGACCTACTCATGCGCCCCCCTCCCCCCCTCCTCTACCCCTCTCATAGCCACCCTCACCCCCCTCACCCCCACCCGTCCTCCTCACCCCTCCTCTACCCCTCTCATAGCCACCATCACCCCCTTCACCCCCACCCTCACCCGTCCTCCCTCACCCTCCTCTACCCCTCTCATAGCCACCATCACCCCCTCTACCCCACCCTCACCCGTCCTCCTCACCCCCCACCCTAGGCGCGTGGGGTATAAACACATACCAAATTAAGTGTGGACTTTATGCACGCATTTTGAATTATATTATGTGTACATGGTAACTCACATGTAATATATTATGTGTACATAACCTAAATGAAATATATTAGTGTACATGGTAACTTACATGAAATATATATATTATGTGTACATGGTAACTCACATGTAATATATTATGTGTACATGGTAACCTAAATGAAATATATTATGTGTACATGGTAACTCACATGTAATATATTATGTGTACATGGTAACCTAAATGAAATATATTATGTGTACATGGTAACTCACATGTAATATATTATGTGTACATGGTAACTTACATGAAATATATTATGTGTACATGGTAACTTACATGAAATATATTATGTGTACATGGTAACTTACATGAAATATATTATGTGTACATGGTAACTTACATGAAATATATTATGTGTACATGGTAACTTAAATGAAATATATTTTGTATATATGGTAACCCACATGAAAAATATTGTGTACATGGGAATATAAATCAAACAGCCATATTCACGTTCGTACATACACGAGTGATTACGTACATATATTAATTGGAACACGCTTTAACGTTTATCAATTGGTGTGTGTACATGCATACATACATACCTGTAGTGCCTATTTTACCTGCATATGTATGTATGTAGATATTTTGGTGTACAGTGTATGGGTTGATACATGTCACAGGTGAGGCCAGGTAGAGAGTTACGTTTACATGTAGTGAAATAATGTGATTTAACCCCTGAAGTAATGTGATTTAACCCCTGAAGTAATGTGATTTAACCCTTTGAGTATTATGATTTAACCCCTGAAGTAATGTGATTTAACCCCTGAAGTAATGTGATTTAACCCCTGAGGTAATGTGATTTAACCCCTGAAGTAATGTGATTTAACCCCTGAAGTAATGTGATTTAACCCCTGAGGTAATGTGATTTAACCCCTGAAGTAATGTGATTTAACCCTTTGAGTATTATGATTTAACCCCTGAAGTCATATGATTTAACCCTTTGAGTATTATGATTTAACCCCTTGAGTATGTGAATTAACCCTTGAGTACTGTGAGTTAACCTTGAGTACTGTGAGTTAACCCTCTTCAGTACTCAATGGTTTTAGATATCGTACTCAAGGAGTTAATCTCTAAACAAGTACACAACGCAGCTGGTAATACCTGCCACTGACAACACCTGCCTCGACAACACCTGCCAGACACCTGCTACTGACAACACCTGCCACTGACAAACCTGCCACTGACAACACCCGCCACTGACACTGCCACTGACAACACCTGCCACTGACAACACATGACACTGACAACACCTGCCACTGACAACACCTGCCACTGACAACACCTGCCACTGACAACACATGACACTGACAACACCTGCCACTGACAACACCTGCCACTGACAACACATGACACTGACAACACCTGCCACTGACAACACCTGCCACTGACAACACCTGCCACTGACAAACATGACACTGACAACACCTGCCACTGACAACACCTGCCACTGACAACACCTGCCACTGACAACACATGACACTGACAACACCTGCCACTGACAACACCTGCCACTGACAACACCTGCCACTGACAACACCTGCCACTGACAACACACATGACACTGACAACACATGACCGCCGCCGACACATGACCGCCGCCACTGACAACACATGACCGCCGCCACTGACAACACATGACCGCCGCCACTGACAACACATGACCGCCGCCACTGACAACACATGACCGCCGCCACTGACAACACATGACCGCCGCCACTGACAACACCTGCCACTTCAACAACACCTGCCACTGACAACACATGACCGCCGCCACTGACAACACATGACCGCCGCCACTGACAACACATGACCGCCGCCACTGACAACACCTGACCGCCGCCACTGACAACACATGACCGCCGCCACTGACAACACATGACCGCCACTGACAACACATGACCGCCGCCACTGACAACACATGACCGCCGCCACTGACAACACATGACCGCCGCCACTGACAACACATGACCGCCGCCACTGACAACACATGACCGCCGCCACTGACAACATGACCGCCGCCACTGACAACACATGACCGCCGCCACTGACAACACCTGCCACTGACAACACATGACCACCGCCACTGACAACACCTGCCACTGACAACACCTGCCACTGACAACACATGACCGCTACCACTGACAACACATGACCGCCGCCACTGACAACACATGACCGCCGCCACTGACAACACATGACCGCCGCCACTGACAACACATGACCGCCGCCACTGACAACACATGACCGCCGCCACTGACAACACATGACCGCCGCCACGACAACACCTGCCACTGACAACACCTGCCACTGGACAACACATGACCGCCGCCACTGACAACACATGACCGCCGCCACTGACAACACATGACCGCCGCCACTGACAACACATGACCGCCGCCACTGACAACACATGACCGCCGCCACTGACAACACCTGCCACTGACAACACCGCCACTGACAACACATGACCGCCGCCACTGACAACACATGACCGCCGCCACTGACAACACATGACCGCCACCACTGACAACACATGACCGCGCCACTGACAACACATGACCGCCGCCACTGACAACACATGACCGCCGCCACTGACAACACATGACCGCCGCCACTGACAACACATGACCGCTACCACTGACAACACATGACCGCCGCCACTGACAACACCTGCCACTGACAACACATGACCGCCGCCACTGACAACACCTGCCACTGACAACACCTGCCACTGACAACACATGACCGCTACCACTGACAACACATGACCGCCGCCACTGACAACACATGACCGCCGCCACTGACAACACATGACCGCCGCCAC
The DNA here is from genome assembly GCF_018991925.1 of Homarus americanus. NCBI lineage: Eukaryota > Metazoa > Arthropoda > Malacostraca > Decapoda > Nephropidae > Homarus > Homarus americanus. The sequence goes on from NW_024745810.1 coordinate 251,719, forward strand.
TGACAACACCTGACCGCCGCCACTGACAACACCTGACCGCCGCCACTGACAACACATGACCGCCGCCACTGACAACACATGACCGCCGCCACTGACAACACATGACCGCCGCCACTGACAACACATGACCGCCGCCACTGACAACACATGACCGCCGCCACTGACAACACATGACCGCCGCCACTGACAACACCTGCCACTGACAACACCTGCCACTGACAACACATGACCGCCGCCACTGACAACACCTGCCACTGACAACACATGACCGCCGCCACTGACAACACATGACCGCCGCCACTGACAACATGACCGCCGCCACTGACAACACATGACCGCCGCCACTGACAACACCTGCCACTGACAACACATGACCACCGCCACTGACAACACATGACCGCCGCCACTGACAACACATGACCGCCGCCACTGACAACACCTGCCACTGACAACACCTGCCACTGACAACATGACCGCCACCACTGACAACACATGACCGCCGCCACTGACAACACATGACCGCCGCCACTGACAACACATGACCGCCGCCACTGACAACACATGACCGCCGCCACTGACAACACATGACCGCTACCACTGACAACACATGACCGCCGCCACTGACAACACCTGCCACTGACAACACATGACCGCTGCCACCGAAACACCTCCGCCACTGACAACACCTGCCACTGACAACACATGACCGCTACCACTGACAACACATGACCGCCGCCACTGACAACACATGACCGCCGCCACTGACAACACGTGACCGCCGCCACTGACAACACCTGACCGCCGCCACTGACAACACCTGACCGCCGCCACTGACAACACCTGACCGCCGCCACTGACAACACATGACCGCCGCCACTGACAACACATGACCGCCGCCACTGACAACACATGACCGCCGCCACTGACAACACATGACCGCCGCCACTGACAACACATGACCGCCGCCACTGACAACACATGACCGCCGCCACTGACAACACCTGCCACTGACAACACATGACCGCCACCACTGACAACACACCGCCGCCACTGACAACACATGACCGCCGCCACTGACAACACATGACCGCCGCCACTGACAACACCTGACCGCCGCCACTGACAACATGACCGCCGCCACTGACAACACATGACCGCCGCCACTGACAACACATGACCGCCGCCACTGACAACACCTTGCCACAACACATGACCGCCGCCACTGACAACACCTGCCACTGACAACACGACCGCCGCCACTGACAACACATGACCGCCGCCACTGACAACACATGACCGCCGCCACTGACAACACATGACCGCCGCCACTGACAACACCTGCCACTGACAACACATGACCGCCGCCACTGACAACACATGAGTGTAATCGCTGACGTTTGTGTTGGTTTATGTTTGACAGCTGGAATTCCTGTTGTGTTTTGCCCAGATTATATGATGAAAGTTTCCTCTCTCTCTCTCTCTCTCTCTCTCTCTCTCTCTCTTCTCAGCTCCACCTACGTGTCTTCTACAGAACACCACACACTTTGCTCTATGTAAATACTTAACTCCCTCTGAGGCGAGATTAAATATAACTTTCCCTCGTGGGAAATACAACATGCAGTAGACGTGGGGAAGGTTAGTAGGAGGGAAGGTGGTGGGAGCCCTGGGAAGAGTAGGAGAGAGAGGGAGAAGGAGGTGGGAGCAGGAGGGGAGAAGAAGGCAGAAGGAGGAGAACGTAGGAGGGAGAAAGGATGGGGAAGTGAGAGGTAGAGGAAGAAGAGGATTGGAGAAATGAAGAGGGATGAAATTATAATGGGGAAGTGGTAGTATTGAGAAGAAGGGGAAGGAAGAGGAGGGATGATAGGGAAGAGGGAGAAGGATGGAACAGAGAAAGAAAGAGAGGTCACATTTCCCACAATTGACTTTAGTCCTTGGTGACGTCTTGTTATCATGGCTGTAGTCCCAAGAAAAAAAATATTCGAATTTATTTAATGGTCTTGATAAATCCATGTATCTAACACTGGTTTATGTTGTTACAGGTCGGGACGTCAGTACAGGGTAGGTGCACATTGTAACAGTTTTACAGATGTCGGATATAAATACTGTATAATAAGATGCGGTTCATGTAATATACACATTGAAAGTTATAAGATGTTTCAGAGACTAAAACTTCACTATTACAATGAATAACGTTACTTGAAATGAAAGGAATAAGCATACTGGTATCATTTATAAAGCCGGAGTAGACTTTAAATGCTGAGTCTTGCTTTGTCCGGGAGCATAAATTATTTTAAATGTTTTATTGCATGCACTTTACTAACACTGCCCATCCTTCATTACTGGGAACCTAGCGGTGGTAATGTCAGGTACTGAGATAAATCAAGGCTTGTAGCGATGTTAGCTGTGAAGTTAGGTTGTGTTACGTTATATTAGGTACAATGTCTAGGTTTAATTAAAAGTATAACTAACACTTAGAACGACATTTATAGTGGTACTGGAGCGTTTCTTTTCTTTAGATGATTTTTTTTATGGTTTTAGCACAATACAAATGATTTTTTTCACAGATGCAGATGAAGTACATATGTGTTTAGTTCTGTTCACCACATATATGAAGTTTATTTTAGATGAAGATAAATTTAATAACTTTTTATCAGCACTACACAAAAGCCAGGTTTTTTAATCCGGTGTAGATAGAATACAGATGTGTTTCACTACAACATATGCAAAGTTTATTTTCTCTGTTTAACTTGAATGTAAAGTTTATACCAGATGAAGGTAAGGGTCATGAATTTATATCAGTGCTGCACATGTAATCTTTTTTCCCGGATGAAGAGAGAGTGTGTGTATGTTTATATTATTCTGTATAACGAATAACGAATTTATTTTGCTATTTTTGTACTGCGGAAAATATTGTTGGTTAGTTTCGTTTAATGGCTTTTTTATAGAATATTATCACAAAGGGATTTATAAACTGCTTTTGGGGATTTTTTTTAACAAGTATGTTATCAAAAGTGTTGTTATCCATTGGTTTTAGTTCAATTAATCTGTATAGTTTATTAGTAAAATACAAATGTTTTCTTGAGTGACCCATCTGTAATTTATTAGTTAAAATGCAACTTGTTCAGAATAATCTGACTATTTTCTCGTAATAATTACATATTTGTCTTCAGTTAATATGTTCGTATCGTAAATAATGAAAAATTAAGTCAACTCTTTACTTATAAAGGTCACTGTTGTATCACCCTCACATAACATAATTTTATTTTTATTTATTTTTATTTTTGTTTTAATTATTTTTTTACGGGGATTAGCCCACCCGGGCACAGGTCACTGACCCACATAGGGACCTGGGGGTGCGAAAATGAAATAATAATAATAATAATAATAATAATAATGATAATAATAATAATAATAATAATAAAGAACCATAAAGAACCGTAAAGAAATACAAAATTAAAAAAAAGATCAAGAGTGAGAACAATATAAGTATGTTGTGTTGCCAAGGTAAAAGAAACAATTGAGACCCTGCAATTGTGTGTAAATGAGGCAGAAAGTCAGATCAGCAACCTGGTCACAATTTTCGTGATGCCATATGGTAGCAGGGTCTACCATTAGACAACACATTATGCTTCCATTATCTTCCCAGGCGGTAGTACCTCCCTGTTTGGTAGCTGCCTACTACCTACTACCTACTACAAAAAGATTAAACTTGTATTCAATAATTTAAAAAAAGGCGAAATAAACATAAGACCACACACACACACACACACACACACACACACACACACACACACACACACACACACACACACACACACACACACACACACACACACACACACGCATACACACACACACAAACAAAAGAAAATACCGAGAGACAGGAAATGCTTCCTTCACCTCCATGACACCTCCCATAGACCATTTCCTTCACGACAAATATAACATCCGACGAGTGGTGGAGAGGAGGAGAGGTGGGATAGGTGGGAGAGGACAGGAGTGGTGGGAGAGGAGGGAGAGGTGGTGGAGGAGAGGACAGGAGTGGTGGGAGAGTAAGGAGAGGTGGGAGAGGACAGTAGTGGTGGGAGGAGGGAGAGGTGGATGGAGGGAGGACAGGAGTGGTGGGAGAGGACAGTAGAGATGGAAGAGGACAGTAGTGATGGAAGAAGACAGTAGTGGTGGGAGAGGTGGAAGAGGAGGGAGAGGTGAGAAGTCTGAGGAACATCCGTGTGGGAAGAGGGACATCATATGAGAGAAAACACTGGAGATAGCTTACAGTCTCTGTGTTAGTGTGTTACATGGCTTATTAAATACAGGAGAGAGAGAGAGAGAGAGAGAGAGAGAGAGAGAGAGAGAGAGAGAGAGAGATGAGAACTAAAGTGATCATCTGAGAGAGTAAACAGACAGACAGACAGACAGAAAGACAGACAGACAGAGATTCCACCCCAAACATTTTTATCCTTATATTCTTGTTGATGGGGCGGAAGAAACTGGCAGACTCTAGAAGGGGCTGACAATAACCCGAGTGTCAGGTGAATTTCCCGTCAGATGGCGAGAGGCGGGAGGAGGAGGAGTTTGATATGATGGCAGAGATTCACGTAATAGAAGGAAGATGAGAAGAGTGGAATTGCTAGTGATGGTGAGAGGAAGATGAAAGTGTGTGGTAGAGTGGCTGGGCAGGTTTGGTGATGTTGATTGAGTGCAAGATTAAAACCATGATGAACTCTGAATCAATGGGGTACAGTCATCGACTCAGGTGGGTAGGCTTACCAGGGGTTAAGGCTTTGTACTGGGTAAGGCTTGCACTAGGGGCTAAGGCTTGCACTAGGGGTTAGGGCTTGCACTTGAAGGAAACCCTTCCCACTAGGGGTTGCTTTCTCTTGCACTAGGGTTAAGGCTTGCACTCAGGGGGCCTTCAAAATCTAGAACCCAACCAGAGAGCCAGCCCAAAGTTTATCAGCTAGGTTAGGTTAGGTCAGGTCAGGTCAGGTCAGGTTAGGGTTAGGGTCGAAGTCAGGTCAGGTCAGGTTAGGTTAGGGTTAGGTTAGGTCAGTCAGGTTTAGGTTAGGTTAGGTCAGGCCAGGTCAGGTTAGGTTAGGTTAGGTCAGGTCAGGTCAGGTCAGGTTAGGTTAGGTTAGGTTAGATTAGGTTACGTTAGGTTAGATTAGGTTAGGTAATATTTTTTTTAGGATATCTGATCCCTTAATATCCGGAGCTTTGTAAAACTTAAGAGACACGTCACCAAGAGAATTCATTTTGTGTACTGTTGTGTAAAGTAAAGTTCTTGAGAGAGAGAGAGAGAGAGAGAGAGAGAGAGAGAGAGAGAGAGAGAGAGAGAGAGAGATAAGCAATTCACAACTATATGTAGTAAGCATCACTTTTTCCCTACACTGTAGCAGCACCACACATAACATTGCAACACCACTACACAACACTGCAACCTTAATCGTAAATTGAAGAAGTGTGAAAATATTCAGCGTATCACTTTTCAGGGAATTAAAAGATGTAAAGAAACTTAAAAAGGTCAGGTTAGGTTGAGTTGGGATTGGTTGGGTCAGGTCGGAGATTGGGTTAGGTTAGGTTGGGTCCAGGCCAGGTCGGGTTGGGTTGAGTTAGGTCGGGTCAGGTCAGGGTCGGGTTGGGTTGAGTTGGGTTAGATTGGGTTGGTTGGGTTGGATGGGTTGGGTGTGTTGTTTTTATAGGATGTCTGGTCATGTATCCGAGCTTTGTAAAACTTGAGACACGTCACCAAGGGGTTCATTTTGTGTGCTGTTGTGTGAAGTAGGTTCTTGAGAGAGAGAGAATAAATGTTCTGACTATGTGTAATAAAGCATCGCCGATTTCTACACTGTAGCAGCACCGCACATAACGTTGCAACACCGCACTACACAACACTGCAACACCACCACACAACATAACTGGCACCACCACACACACAACTAACGCAGCACCACCACACACAACACTGTGGTACCACCACACACAACACTGCAGCACTACCACACAACACTGCAGCACCACCACCACGCCACAACCTGCGGCACCACACAACACTGCAGCACCACCACACACCTTGCTGCAGCACACACACACAACTCTGCGGCACCACCTCCACAACGCACGGCACTACACACAACACTGCAGCACCACCACACACAACACTGCAACACCACCACACACAACTTACTGCGCACCACCACACCGGCGCGCAGCACCACCTCACACAACCTGCACCACCAGCACAACACTGCAGCACCACCACACACAACCTGCAGCACCACCACACACAACACTGCAGCACCACCACACACAACACTACAGCACCACCACACACACAACACTTTCTGGCACCACCTCCACACAACACTGCAGCGCCACCACACACAACACTGTGGCACCACCACACAACCTGCGGCACCACCACACACAACACTGCAGCACCACCACACACAACACTGCGGCACCACCACACAACACTGCAGCACACTACACCCCTTGCAGCACCACCTCACACACAACACTGCAGCACCACCACACTGGCACTGCGGCACCACCACACACAGCTGCAGCACCATCACACAACTGCGGCACCACAACACTGCAGCACCATCACACTGCTGCTGCAGCACCACCACACACAACACTGCCAGCACCACCACACACACAACTGCTGCAGCACCACCACCGCAACGCTGCAGCACCACCACACACAACCTTTCACCCAGCACCATCGCACCTGTACTGCTTTCACCACACCCACAACCTGCGGCTCACCACCTGTGCTGCGGCACCAGAACGCTGCGGCCACCACCCACACCTGGCACTGCGGCACCACCACACACAACCTGCGGCACCACCACCTGCAGCACCACCACACGCACAACACTGCAGCACACTACACAGCTTGCACTGCAGCACCACCACACACACAACCTGCAGCACCACAACCTGCAGCACCATCCACACAGGAACACTGCAGCACCACCACACAACACTGTGGCACCACCACACACAACACTGCAGCACCACCTCCTGACCTGCAGCACCACACACAACCTGCAGCACCACCACACACAGCAGCACCACACACAACACACAGCACCACCACACACAACACTGTGGCACCACCACACAACCTGCTGTTTCCTCACACAACACTGCAGCACCACCACACACACAACCTGTAGCACCACCACACAACACTGTAGCACCACACACACAACACTGTACCACCACACAACACTTTCAGCACCACCACACACAACACTGTGGCACCACCACACACAACCTGCCAGCACACCACACAACCTGCAGCACCACCACACACCTTTCTTGGCACCACCACACACAACACTGCAGCACCACCACACCACAACACTGCAGCACCACCACACACACAACACTGCAGCACCACCACACAACACTGCAGCACCACCTAAAACAACACTGCAGCACCACCTCACCCTGCTTACTGCAGCACCACCACACACAACACTGCAGCACCACCACAACACTGCCAGCACCGCCACAACCTGCTGGCACCACCACACAACACTGCAGCACCACCACCTAACACTGCCAGCACCACCACACCGCAACACTGCAGCGCCATCACACACAGCTTGCTGCGGCACCACAACTGCCTGCGGCACCACCACCACCACAACACTGCCAGCCGCCACCACACACAACACTGCAGCGCCATCACACACAACGCTGCAGCACCCTGACACTTGCGGCACCATCACACAACCACTGCAGCACCACCACACACCAACACTGCGGCACCACCACACCACAACACTGCCCGCACCACCACACACACACAACACTGCGGCACCACCACACACCAACACTGCAGCACCACTCCACACAACCTGCGAAAGCACCACCACACACAACGCGCAGCACCACCACACCACAACACTGCAGCACCATCACACTAACCCGCACCACAACGCCGCTTCCACAACACTGCGGCACCGTCACGCACACAACACTGCGTACCACCGCAACCTGCAGCACCACCACACACACTGCAGCCACCACCACACACAACACTGCAGCACCACCACAACCTGCAGCGCCATCACACCTGGCACTGCAGCACCACCACACACAACACTGCAGCACCACCACACAACTGCTGCAGCGCAGAACTGCTGCTGGCACCACCACCACAACCTGCAGCACCACCACACGCACAACACTGCAGCACCTGGCTTGCGGCGCCGTCACACAGGAACACTGCGGCACCACCACACACAACCTTTGTGGCACCACCACACACCAGCACTGCAGCGCCACACTCCACACACAACACTGCGGCACCACCACCTGTGCTGCGGCACCACCACAACACTGGCACCACCACACAGCCTGCTGGCACCACCACACAACACTGTGGCACCACCGCACAACACTGCGGCACCACCTCCACACAACACTGCAGCACCACCTCCGCCACAACACTGCAGCACCACCACACACACAACGCTGTAGCACCACCACACACAACGCACTGCAGCACCACCACACACACAACACTGCAGCACCACCACACACAACCTGCGGCACCACCACACAACACTGCAGCACCACCACACACAACACTGCCAGCACCACCACACAACACTGCAGCACCACC
>NW_024745811.1:0-13154 GCF_018991925.1 Homarus americanus
AAATTCATCGGACTGCTCCGTAAAGATACTTTTTGGAGTGTGTGTATCTCGGGAGGTCCATGAAGAGCTCCTGACCCAAATCATGACTTTCCTCGTGTCTTCCTTGTTCCTTGTCCTACCGCTGTCTGATTCAAATTAAATTGAGGATTCAGAGCCTTTGAAGCTCCTTTTGACAATTTCCACCTAAACTGTGGCGTTAGGAAGCATGGCTGTGAGGAACTTATTATCCTAAAACCTTCTGGTAAAAAAAAAATAATAATAATTAGTGACACCTGAGTTCCTTAGTGCTGTAACAGTGAGTCTGAACAAACATAAATATTTTGTCTCCATAATCTTATAACATACTCGTACCTATGACAGCTTCAGGTCACTGTATTAATTGTTATACAGTAATACCGACTGACCATATTAGTCACTAACTGATGATAGATTCCAACAAAGTGGATCACATCAGCGTGTTGTTGTGATCAAAGTAGTAGCGGTTTATCTCAAGTGATGGAGGGTGGCCGGCCGGGAGTCCATCTCGTCCAGCTGTTTGTGTATGGTATGGAGTTGCCGTCAACACAACGAGGTGAGAGAGGGAGGGACAACAACAAAAACCTCACTATTCACACTCGCCAGCCTTTAGCCCTAAGTATGATACTCGATTGATATTCCTCACTAAGCTTTATCTAAAGTGGTAAATATAATAACAAACTCAATGGCCCATACTGGCTGTTAACACACCTAGTAATGTGATCTATTAAAACAAAGGTTTACTTCTCTCCATACCTAACAAACAACCAGCTTTATCAAAATACTTTAATTCAATATGTTTTCCTTTAACAAAACATCCTTAAAACGCGAAAATAACCGATATATTACGACTATATTTGGCATAATCGACGGTGCCATATTGACCCACATACGCCCAGATATTGCAAGGCAACATTAATGACGTGAATATAACACACAGTCATATCTACAAGAGCCTCAATATATATTCTGACCCAGGAACGTCAAACAGAGGTGATCAAGACCATAGAACAGATATTGGAGATGATTAGAATTGATTAAGGAAGGCAGATTGGTGCTGAGGTGAATGTTGTACAGTACATATCCGTGGATCCGTTTTCTTTTTGGGAGTAAATATTACGCGTTGAGAAAATGGGTAAACCTACAGTGATTTACTTGCATTATGATAGTGTATAATGTATCATAGTATCTTTGTATTTGTTGTTCTACAGTATATACAGATGTTCTTCAGACTACAATTATTCACTTTTATTTGGAGACGTCTTCAATGATAAGCTTAGCAACAGGAAAACAATTAGACCATTTAGTTAGGTGATAAAATTGGTCCTGCATCCAAATATAATTGTTTTATTTTATGTTCATGAATATCAATCATATTTGCGCTGTTTCTTACGATTTTCTTAACTCCTAGAATGGGGAAGCTCTTGTGAATTATATAAGTTTTTATGTAAATTCAACCACAAATAAACAGCCAGAAATGTGTCAGTGTACTAAGTGATGCAGTCAATGTATAATTTGTATCAGAAAGATAAACATTCAAAATATTTATTCACTGACAATTGACGTCCTATATTATCGGAAATATAACGCGGATTTCTTATGTATTGATTTATCTAATTCTGAAATGTTACTGAACACTTAAGTGAATGGAAAGATTTAAGCTGAACTTATTTTCAAAAGTGATATGAATTAGCCTCAAACATTTTCACTAATAATTACTGTACTCGCTGTCATGACAAACGGATGAACTTAACTGTCTAATTTACATGTCATTATTATTTTCCATGACACTACAAACAATATTTTTGGTGTTTGATAAAGAACTGTACTTAGAGGAAGATGACTGCAACATAGTGTTGGTATACTGTGTATGTCTCTGTATACCAGAGGTCCTCTAATACTGTTGGTGGCGGCCATAACCGAGCACGTCGCTGGCCACACAACCAAACATATTTACACTAATAAAAACAAGAATATTTTTGTATAAAGGTATACTCATCCCGCTAACTTTCTTCTGTCAAATTATTGATCACTTTAAGTTAACAGAGAAACAGTAGAGGACAATACTCCAAATATTCCTTCCTAAAACACTTGTGGATGATGAGCTCCATCATAATTTTTATGAGCTGCATCATTATGAGCTGCATCATTATGAGCTGCATCATTATGAGCTGCATCATTATGAGCTGCATCATATGAGCTGCATCATATGAGCTGCATCATATGAGCTGCATCATTATGAGCTGCATCATTATGAGCTGCATCATATGAGCTGCATCATATGAGCTGCATCATATGAGCTGCATCATTATGAGCTGCATCATATGAGCTGCATCATTATGAGCTGCATCATTATGAGCTGCATCATATGAGCTGCATCATATGAGCTGCATCATATGAGCTGCATCATTATAAGCTGCATCATTATAAGCTACATCATATGAGCTGCATCATATGAGCTGCATCATATGAGCTGCATCAACCTATTTTTCAAATACTCACTAAAATAAACTGGACTTAGTAATGGTACACAGTGATTTACATCGTAATATTATACTGGAGATAAACCGTAAGTAATGACGAGATATTAACACGACCTTCAAACAGAGACGCGACCATTAGGAGGGTTGTAGGGACCCACCTTCATATACTGTACATTTTACACCATTTAAAAATGAGATCACTAAATTTTATGGAGCGTTGACCGCGGGGCTGCACACAGCTACACCGTCTCTTCTCCAAGTACACCAACAGATCTCTGTCTTGTTAGTATTAAGAGTTACATTTAAACCTAATTTAATCTGATCCACCCAAACCCACCTTAACCTGTTCCACCCAAACCGAATCCATACTAATCTAACCAACCCTAAACCAACCTAACCTAACCTAACTTAACATGTCCTACGCTTACCTAAACTAACCAATGCACCCAAACCTAACCTAACCTAATCTAACCTAACCTTACCTAATCTAACCTAATGCAACCTAGCATAACTTAACATGTCCCACGCTTACCTAATCTAACCTTCCATCCTAACCTAACCTAAGTTACCTTACGTCAAACCTGATGAAGTTTTCGATGTTTTTAAGCAGATTTGAAAAAGAAGATGGAGCAGTTTGTTAGCCAAGTTTACTGTATCAACAAGACATACGAAAAATCCTCTAACTACACACACAATTTATAGTGTATGATAATCTATTAGGCTTGTGTACACACTGGCGGAGCAACGATTTACTAATGGGGGCCCTCGTCAGCTGGGAGGGGGCACTCGTCAGCGGGGGCCACCGAAGTGGGGAAACACTGTAGCTAACGTCATGGAATACCACAAGCGGGGGAACACTGTCAGCTGTTGGGGAAGCATTCGTCACGAAGCAACACCGCCAGCGAGGCGCACTCGTCATGTAGGAACCAACCTGTCGGGCGGGAAGCACCTGCAGGAAGCAACGGTCATTAAAAGAAAACGCCATTGGGAAGCACCTGTCAGTGGAAGCACTCAGCGGGGCAAAACACTGTCAGCGGGGAAGCATCAGTCAGAGGCCACCGTTGGGTAGAACTACTCATCAGCTGGAGGCCACCTGTCAGATGGGGGAACATCAATAAGTGGGGAAACATCACAAGCGAAGCACTGTCATGGGGAAACACTGCCTAGTGGGGGAAGGACCTGTCATGGGGAAGCACTGTCAAGGGGGAAGAATTGTCATACAACAAATGGGGCTACTTCCATCAGGTTTTCACCATTAGATCTTTATAGGTAACACTGGTCTTTATCTCAGGTGTATTATATTGCTCCACCATGTTACCCAAAAGACAATATAGTTACATCAGTTTATACAATGTCCACTTTTTCGGTAACCTTTTATTTATTTTTAATAATTATACACAAAGTGAAGGAAGATCAACTGCATACCTAGACAACAATACAGAAAACAATAACAAATAAATAAGCTACAATTTGAAGACTCAACATACAGGCTTTAATGGTGTAGTAAACTTCAGAAGAAACCATTCCTCAAATGAAAAAGTCTTAAAAACGCTAGGGTAAGCATGGGTATGAAAGCGGCACTTATAGTAACAAGATGCAACAGGGTCTGGTATTTACGTTAGAGACTGCAGACCTACAACATTTCACAGTTAAAAACTCCTGAAAATGTTCCCTCTGGCCTTGATGATCTGCTAGTTGACTTGTTGACGGCGGCGACGCGTGTGTTTGTGTGTGTGTGTGTGTGTGTTTTCACATTTCCCTTGCCGCTGGGATGTTGCAGCCGGGCAGGATGTCTGCCCAGAAGGAGTGGTACTGGTCTGATTCTTTACGCCTCTGATTCCTCTGTCTACCCAGCAGGGTTGGGAGCCTGACGTTAATCGAACTGTGGATAATGTATAATGCGTGGAAGCAGATGTCAGTTTTTGTTGGAGTATTACCGACACCGGGTCACATGGCTCGTTAACTTAGGGTAAGATACGGTCAATAGCTTCATCACGCTTAGGTGGTCCTAGGGCTGGCCAGTCTCAACACGATGCCACCACCATCCACCTCAGTCTTCACTTCAGTTCCTCCACTCTACCATCACCACGCAGTGCGAGTCATCATTCTTCCCTGTCCACCCCTCACGGCCCACCTCCATCTCAAGGCCCACTCCACATTCACACTCCACCCTCACACGGCCAACTCCTCTTCCCTCACGGCGCTTCCTCCACCCTCGCGGTCTGCCCCACATTCACGGCCTGCTCCACCCCTCACACACACCCACTCCACATTCACATGGCCCCACCACCTCGTGGTCTGTCCCACCACGGTTTCCACTCCAGGCCTCAATGCCCACTCCACCATCACGGCCCACTCCACCTCACGGCCAACTCTTCCCCTCACGGCGCTTCACCCTTACGGCCAACTCCCCACCATCAGCCAGCCCACTCCCTCACGGCCAACTCCTTCCCTCACGGCGCTTCACCCCTTACGGCCCACTCCACCTCACGGCCAACTCTTCCTCACGGCTCACCTGCCCTTACGGCCCACTTCACCTCACGGCCCACTTCACCCTCACGCCCACTTCACCTCACGGCCCACTCCGGCTGCCTTGCGTGAGAGCTCCAACCCACTTGTAGTTACATTCATTTGGAATATAAAACACTTTATATCTAAGGAAAATTTTATGTGCCAAAAAATACTTGACATAAGAATATTTTTACCCTTATGAGAAGCTTATGCATTTCGCGCCTCGAACCAAGAAGCATTCATCTGAAATATGGAAATGGAAACTTGAATGAAAATCTAAATCCGTTACTGGTTTAATACACCCCTTTTTACATTTACATTTATGCTTATATAATTAAGGATTCATTATCAGAGCATGTCTTGATGTTGCATATTTGGGTAATACTTCAAGGACACGAATACGGTATATCGCACGTTGATCCTCCCCTGTCTGCTGGGTTATGCCACTCAGGCCAACAAGCAACAGCAGAGTCAGGAACTAAAGTGATGGTGTAATGGTGAATTATGGTAAGTTAAGCAGGTTTACTTCCTCCACAATATATGCGATAACATAACTGATAAGGAAGAAGAAACATTTTGCCTTTTTTTCTGGGAGAAGAAGTTCCTGGTGACAATGACGTAAGACCAATGAGGTGTGGCAGAGAGACAGGTGTTATCACTTGCGAGAACAGAACTGACGGGAAATGCACACATGTAACATATGCCTTAATGAGTCAGTAAAATCTTGAAAACAGTTCTTCTTGCTTCATATTCAGTAAAGTTTAGTTGACTTTTGTGCTGCTGTCATAAGCATTTTACTCACACGTCCTTTGTACTGGCGGCTGATATTTGCAATGAACAATTCCAGCATTTAAAGTGGTTGTCTGCTCTTGCAGCTCAAATTACAGGCATGTTATCCTCAAGCCACAGGAAAGCAGGTGGTGTTGAGGTGTGTGTGTGTGTGTGGTTACCAAAGTAAATTTTATGAGGCACTCCCATATTTAAATATATACAACTGTGTAGTGTTGTCAGGTCTCGCTGGAGCTTCATGCCGGAGGCGCCCCAGTATTTCAATCTTAACTTCTTTTTACCTTTTACTCTGAGTGTTTTATACCACACTCACCTGACACCTCAAGCCTTTCTACCTGACACCTTTCACCTGACACTGCAATTCTATTACTTGCTTCATTGTAACAACAATAAACACAGTGAATGAGACGACGAAAAAATGATACAGCCCTTTCTGTACTTCTGTTACCACCCAAACTAACTAATATACTCTGATTATACCTTGACATAGCGACATACTGTACTCTGTCATACCAGTTTTTAATTACTCTAGTTTTCAGTGGCATAGCCGCCTCTCCTCCTGAACCATGAACCCCGAGATTCGACTGTGAATCTGAATCATTTATGGACAGAATAATGCATCAGTGTCGGGCCTTGCGAGTCCGAATCTCGGGGTTCATGGTTCATCACCTGCAGCAAAGACAATTATGAAAACATCTAGACACCTCCAACACACCTAGCATGTACACCTAACCTAACTAGACCTGACCTGACCTTGACCTGGGATCTGACCTGACCTAATCCCACCTAACTAACCTAACTGCAAGCGCACGCCTGCTGTGATGTGCTCTTTCCAGCCACGTAAGCCTTAAGTTTTTTCAGTCTCCTTTTCTTTCCATTCATATGTCATCCCATTTGTTGCACATAAAAACCCACGACCAGCTTAATCCTTTTCTCCATTTTCGATGGATGTCCACGGATTATCTCTCCTGTTCAGTGTGAAAGATGTTCAATGTCAAGCACATCAAACAGGTCTCTGTACTGAGAACACACGAGCAACGATGAGCGCCGACTCCCGGTAAGAGATCACAGAGCGCAAGGTGAACCATAAGGTGTTTCTTTTTGATGCTGATTTGGGTTCTCTGTCTACTCCATCAGTAATTAAACCTGATGTTAATCGATTTGATCGTGTTCCCAGGGCAATGGGTTAAACAGAGCAGCTGGAAAGTGTCTGGTTCTTTGAACTGGCCTTGCCACGGTCATGCAATCATGTTAACTTAGGGTGTGGTTGTTGTGTTTGACGACAGCTTGCACTCAAGCAAATCATTGTTTACTGTAGGTGGCCCTTGGCCGGCCATCTCACATAATAATACACGAGGGCAAACTATATTATACCGATATTGGTTTCAAGAAAAAGCTAGTCGTCGTAAATTCATAGTATAAGCTGGGTTCCACCTAACGGTGATATTACTCTCGGACATAACCTTGTTTATACTTGAGAAACAATGATAACGCAAAACTGTTAAGACCAGAGGTTAATAATGTATCCTGAAGGTTGGATACAAAAATCTAGGAGAAGGAGGAAGACATCAGGACTGAGAATCTGCATCAGAACAAGACTTATGTCTGGTCCACCTGATTCAACACTCACGAGAAAGAATCTAGAAACATCAAAGAAGCCCCTAGTCTATTAATTAACATTGAATATATAAAAACATAAGTTTACAATGTCTAAGATAAAATGCTGACAAAGAAGAAGGATATACCAAACTTAGAAAGTCCAGTGGTTTTAATTACCTTACCGAGCAACACTCTGCTTCATCACAAACTCTTGCGAAATTTACAGAATGAATTTACATGTGGTGTAAGAACAGGCAAGCAATCTAAGTCCATGAAACAAGATTTACATTATAGTAAATGACTTTCCTTTGTTGGAATATATGGGTCAAATGAGAATGAAATATAAGAGAAGAAACTTGAATAAATATGATACTTGGAATTGTGGGGAAAAATACATTAAAGTATGTTTAATCGTAAGCCGAGTGAGTGGGGATATTACTCTAAAAAAATAATCATATAACTACAGGAAATTCCGAGTTATTTTTGTCGATTATCAATACTTAAGGTGAAGCACCTAGTAAACAAGATCCAAACTCTTTCGGCACAAAAAGGACGGTGTTAAACTCTATGGAAACTTGATATTAGTATTTAATTCACCATTGTCTTCATCACTCAACACATTGACCCATAACACAAGGTCATTAATGCTCTTCTTTCCATTGACAATACAACAATACAGTCTATATAGTATCATTTGTGGTCTTCAAGGCACCAGAACTGCAGCTGCACCGGTCCACGTCAGGTATAAAACACTCCCACTTTAATATTGCTTTCTTTACTCGTTTCCTTTCATTTGGGTACCCCTCATTCCTCTTATTCCTCGTCAGTTGCTCATATACACTGTTATAGTTCAGGTTTTCTTGAAAAAATACAATACGTCTACGCTTCCCATTCTTCATAAATTGTTTGTAGTTTTACTATATCGTTTTCAACACTGTACCTCCATTCACAATCATCTATAATTACTACTGAATGTTATATTAACTCATAATTTTATACTTCGCTCATTATCATAGCTGTTGAGTGGCTGTGTTTACCTCATACATCAAAGAAAGGCTGCTTCTTTCCTCACATCTCCACGTCTGCAGGCTCAAATATTTACCTCTTGCATACTTTCTCTCACAGCTTCTTTTTTTCAGCAGGCTGCTGGTCTTTCATCATACTCAGATGTCTCCTGAATCCATTCTCCTGTCCCTACGATAAAGTTCTCCTCGAAATCTTAAAATTCTGCAAATTTTCTGATTGTATTCATCAACTAAACCTTATACTATGACACTTTTTTGTGTACTTATTCCTGCGCTCACAACTATGTACAGGTGCTTATTAAGTCTCTACATTGTTTATAAAAGTTTCGGCCAGTACGCTTCTAATTTTGCCTCTTAGTCATTATAGTGATTGCTTTTAACGTCACTCAAAACAATACTCAGATAAGAAATAAACTTCAATTTATGTGAAACTTTATTGAGTTTACTGAAAGTTATATTAGGACCTGGAAACAAAGGAATCAAATCTGAAGTTAGATTTAAATTCAATGCAAAATGGTGATGGGAAGGCAATGTATTCAACGAACCACAGGTGATTTTACAATAGTCCTGAGCCTTATAAATACGCTCGAACAACTAAGTGCTTACCACCATCCTGGCACCCAGGGGAAAAAAATATTGCACATTAAGTAGATGTGTATGAAACACAGCGCTGTGCGACCATTCGTTTGTATGATCGCCAGTTCATTCACATATTCCTTCAGCAGCAGGAATAAACGCGAATGCAATAGGCTGGACATACATACAAGTGTAGATATGACGATTTATTCTGTGACAACACCCTAGGATCATCTACTGTTAACAATGAGTAGTCTCCATCTATTTGTACAAGTTCAGTTGGTTTATCCAGAGTAAACAGTTTGTCATTAGAATACAATGGGAAAGGTTCTAAATGCCATGCATAAAATTTGAGTTGAGGGTTGCCTCTATCAAAGGATAACAATATTCTACCTCCTGCTCTGTGAAAATAAAGGTAAAGTGGTACCTCGTCTTGGTTATTTGTAAGGCGTCAAGAAGAGTATGTACAGACACAAGCTGTGCATCCACGCGTTATAACCCTGCGTCAACCACACTTGCAATTAGTTTGTCCTTGTTAGCAGATAAAGATTGAGTAGAGTTTTCCGTAGCAAGCAGATAATCAGAAAAAAGAATTAGCCATTCCAGTGTAGGTACCGAACTAATCAAATGAAGCACAACCCTTGATAAATGTGTTACGAGTTGGGGATTTAGAATATAGTTATACGTCTACCCAGATCCCAACAGGTAACAAAAAAAAAAAACAAAGACAATCGGACTATAAAAGGGTAGACAAAGGATGCGAGTTTTCGTTGTGTATAATAAAGTACCATAAATCCCTTAACAAAATATTTAGCTTATAAATTACCCTTAACCAAACTTAACCTAAACATTAACAGTATATACATATTAATAAAACATAAAACAATCTTGAAGCAAGTGGACGTGGGGGAGGCAATACAAGATACAAGTACTTAAGTGAGGAGCTGAGATGGCTGACGAGTAAGGCTGAGTATTGTAGAAGACGGTAGGTAGTCACTGTCCGTAGGTTTAGAGGATAGATGATCCTGTGGTCACTTCCCAGAGCCAAGTCCTCTCTCCTCGAATTGGAGCTCACAAAGAAGACTTGGAGGAAGTGACGCAACAACCAGGATATGGAGAAGGGAAACCCCGGAGTGTTAACCAAGACGAGTCATACTCGTATCTCGTCCCTAGATGGCGTTGCTCGTGGTGCTGGGTAGGTAGATCAGGACAATAGATGGCGTGGTTCGTAGTGCTGGGTGGAGGGGTTCGTAACAAATGCTATACATGCTATCCAAAGCATGGATAGCATGAAAACTCTGAGTTATAATACGATTCTGCTTATGTACTGCTTGAGTTACAATCTTCATGCGGTCTCCTAATTTAGCTACGTCCTCTGCAGTTATCGTGCCAAATACAGTGCTTTGAATGAGACCAACAAAGTTAAATAACCCTTACTTTCGTTGTGTTAGAAAACGCACCTTCTTAGCAATTTTTTTTTTATTGTTATTTATTGGGCACTCCCCTACATCTTTGTGGAAGGTGAAGCGAAGAAGCGTTTACTGTGCCCAACAGGGAAGCATGCTAAGTTCATGCTTGCCTTTATGTCTCATGAGTTAAGGGCGTAGAAGCCTGAAGAGTCAATGGTTTATGTCATCAAGTTATTGGAAGCTCCAACAACTTGTCCCTGAATACGAATTCGCAACTTTTGATTTACACCAGGCACCTACTTTACTGATTGGTGAACCTTCTTAGCAATGTCATCTTGCGATGATGGAATAGAGCGTCCAGCCGTGACGATATTCTTGTGAAGGGTTCTGAGACGAAGTAGCTGAAGATTTATAGTTTGTACTACCATGGTAGAAATGTTAGGACGTTGACTTAGAGTTTCGAGGGTGCCCAGAGCTGTCTGGAGGTGAGCATCAATAGACCTCATCTGGCCCGGAATATTTAGTAAACAGTGCAGCTCATACTTTATGGTCACGACATCTTCAATGATGAGGAGCCGTCCCAAAGGTGCGGCTAGGGCACCTAGTTTCAGGACTTCAGTAGAAGCGTCCGTCGACACGGTGGTGCCACAAAGGAGTAGAAGTGCTACTATCCAGGCCATTCTGAAAGAGGTGGATTCATCTTAGAATTGTTTCGCAACGTAGTTCTAAACAATAATCACTGATACAGCTGCTGTACTTGATGTGTTTGCGGTCTGTCCGCATGTACTACGTCTTAAGTTTGTGAGTTTGGTTTCAGAATTTTAAATTTGTTCCCGTTTCCTTGGCGGTAATCAGGAATGGACTTGAAAATTTGGGCGTAAGATTGGAGATCCGTTCAGGTTCTCTCACCATGACAGCATCGCCTATTTCTAGTGTTATAGGTTTAGCCTGTGTGTGTTGATTATAAATCATTTCAGCACGTGACGCTGCTAAATGTTTCTCTACTTGACCATGATTGTCTGTGAAGATGCTGGTTTGCTTTGTAGGGAAATCGTCCACGTTGTACTGTAGACAGGGCAAGGTTTGCCTGTAAGTACGTCATAGGGCAGAAGTTTGTCTATACCATAAACAATATAGTAGAGTGATTTGCCCGTGGAGCTATTGATCGACCTGTCAATAGAGACTGCGACTTGAGGTAACCAATCCGTCCCTGCATTGTGCATTGGATTCACTATATGACAAAGGATCTCTCGGATTTTACGAAAGCTATACTTTAAGTCCTGCTGTAGAAAGTTTCTGGAGAACTGTATGGAGTTTGGCAATATGACTGTCTACATCCTTACTGACTACGATGAGATCATCTAAGTAGGCACATACTGTGGTGCCTATTAAGCCACCAAACAAAGTGTTGATCATCCTTTGAAAATTCAGTGGCACATTTCGAAGGCCGAAAGGCACACGTAAAAATGCAAAATGCCCCAAAGGATTACTAAAAGCAGTAATCTCACGAGAAGAATTTGCCAATAACCACTAAGTAATATATCACTCAGGAAAAGCGTCGGGTACCTATCCGGGATAGTATTTTCGTTGACGCGCCGAAAACCAATGACTGGGCGCCAACCGCCATCCTTCTTAGGGACTAAGAACTGTGGGCTATTGAAAGGGGACTTTGAATGTGTGATAACTTCTTGTACCACCATATCTTGAATCATGTCTTGCACTACAGCGTGCTGGCTATGAGGTAGTCTGTAAGCTGGTATGTAAATCGGGTTTGTGTCCGGTTTTAAAGATATGTGATGCGAAGTTAAACTTGTCTGTCCTACCTGTTCTCCTGGTAAGGCTACAATGTTTCTGTAGTCGGAAAGCAGCTCCAGGAGCCTAGTCTTGCCTTGAGGGTGATCAATTACCTTAACATGTGGCGCTATTTGATCTATCCTCACCTGTCTGGTTTGTGTAAGTATATGTGTAACACTACCAATTGGTTATTGTGTAGGCTGTAAAACAGATAATCACACAAATAGCCTCCCTCTTTCAATATTCTGGGAGAGCCTGTTCTGTTGAGAATGAGGACATCTGTTATACCACCAGGACGAAACGTACTCATTGTGGATTCAAATGATAGATCTTTAACTCAGCACGTTTCCGTAAGACATACTATGTTAGTCCCAGTGTAAACATCAGGTAAGCGAACAGTGGCCCTGATTATTTTCTCATTCTGAAAATAGAGGTTACCTGTTAAGACTGCAGGTACTACCGTCCAACTTTTGCTGCTAAAATCACGCCGGGTAAATGAGTCTGTAGTAGGGTCTGGGACTCGCTGGGTCTCGGAATTCATGTTCCTCGTAGTTAGGAGCGTTGGACTAAGCCTTCACCCTGGCAGTGAGCAATAAGACAGAATTGTGCATGGCACGATAGGTAACACCACGAACAGTGATAGTATGTTGACTTGGCTGGACATCTATCATGTTGTGTTTAAGAGTTGAAAGACCAATTAATCCGTCAGCTGATAAGTTAAAGTTCTTGACTATATAAAACTCCGCAGAAAATGGTTTACCACGTCTAGAAAAACTTAGTGGTAATGTCCAGCTGGGCACGGGAAACTCCTGAGAGATCGGTGTCAGTAGGTCGAACTTGAAATTCTCAGTGAGGGGATCGTCGCTGTAGTTCTTGATAGGACGCTAATGAGAGTACATTTGCGCATGCGCCAGTATCTACAGTATATCTAGGGCAAGTGAGGTTGCACCCAC